>NC_142740.1:25165199-25170199 GCF_051943395.1 Hippocampus bargibanti | reverse complement strand
TATCAATCCAATATTACCGGTGGGTGGATTTTAATGCTCTCTCATTTCATCTGCCATAGTTTCAGTTTGTAAATTCATATCTAAGCCTTTTTTACATTGGATTCTACCTCAAAGACATGGAGCGGCTCAAAGAGGTAAGAACCTAATTATTCATTCTTCTACACGGAGCCGTTTAAAGGGCAACTGACGTCACTTTTTTGTTTTTTAACTGACATCAGAAAAACGTTTTATAGCATCTAAAATACCCAAAACATGCAGTTATGAATATGATTCAAATAGTACGGAAGCGGAAAGCATACATGTTTGCAATCGATTAAAGAATTTATTCCGTGCCATTTTGAGGCAACATTGGGGGGGAAATGTCTCACCAAAAAAGAGGCAGAAAATGGCCACCACGCATTTATTTTAATCAGCCTGTTTCCACAGGCTGATAAATTCCTTACATGTAGCTTGGATGCCCTCTTCTGGCTCTTTCTGGTGCAACACGAGGTTTTCAGACCAAACAAGCATTGACGTGATGGAAGGACTGCTACAATGTGTCCTTTTTTTTGGTCAGGGGCGTTCCTTCAGTGACGTCACGTACAGACTCGTCACCAACTCAAAAACAAGACTTCCGGAATATTCAGCACGGGTCTTAAAATGTAAAATATAGCTATATGCGGTGGAATCTTTGTAAAATACGCTCAGTCGAAGTCATTTGAAGCCATTTTACAAATTAACTATAATTGTCCGGAGACGTCGGTTGTCCTTTAAGATTTGATACCCATGCCTTTTTTTCTCGGTTCAACATCAAATATGATTGTTTACTTTTTCTTTCTGTCATTGTCAGATGCTGGCCACTCTACTCATCATTCGTCAGTTCCTTCAAAATGTGAAGGAAG
The DNA here is from genome assembly GCF_051943395.1 of Hippocampus bargibanti. Lineage (NCBI taxonomy): Eukaryota > Metazoa > Chordata > Actinopteri > Syngnathiformes > Syngnathidae > Hippocampus > Hippocampus bargibanti. The sequence goes on along the minus strand of NC_142740.1, from coordinate 25,169,318 downwards.
TGCTGCAGCCTTATGTGTATGAGCGCCACAAACTGGGAGAGCTGACTTTCCGAGCCCTGTGGGACCTGTTGCTCTCTCTTCTGCTAAAATACGCCAGGCTAGCTGCTGGAAAAGCACAGGCCTTCCCCACTGACCCAGGCGTGCCAGGACCTGGTCTGAGGGGCACCAGGCCTGGGGTGGGGCACACAGACAAAAGGTCAGCCTGTAACCATTAAGATATCATACACTTAACTGCCTTTAGACTGCCTTAGTATTAATGAAAACAACATGATTTTATCTTTTGGGATTGTAGTTTATGAATGAAGAAAAATGAAAGTTCACCACCTCATAGAAATGGCATACTTTGATTTCATTGCAAGGCCTTCATTAGTGCTATGTCTGAATCAATCCAGACTCAAAAAAGTGTGATGTGATTTACTACAAGTCCACTAGAGGCTACCATTAGCCAGGAAATAACTGACTGACCTTTCTTAATGTCCATTTTTGGATTGGATTATCCTTTATTCGTCTCGCAGTGCAGAATTTTGTATTTCATAGCTGTAAAGTTATGGAACGAAGAAGAAAGGAAAGGAAGTACAAAAACAAATTACAGAAGCTGCTGTAAAGGCAGCCACTCTCGCTGTGCCATCTTGAAGTCAAAACAACAACAAAAATAACATAACACAGACACAGTCATTCAATCTTAACCACTTTCTGCACGCTCTTTGTTGAATGAGGCAGTTCTAGATGATAGACGAGAGGATCAAAGCGTCCTTTTCACTAGTGGATCAGGGTGGAATGTACAGGTCTGCTACAAACTAAATGTTGAAAGCAAACATGAAGCTGTAGCATCCATTGACGAGAGAGATTTTCTCACATCTCCTGTCCCATGTAAATCGGCTTCGATTCCAACCCGCGACAGTTCCACATACGCACATATGAATACTGTACAGTGATACCTCGGTTTACGAACCCATTGGCTTACGAGCTTTTCGGTTTACGAACGTTAAATTCATGAAATTTTTACCTTGGCATACAAACTATTTTTTTGGGATACACATGGAGCTGCCACAATAAGTGATGCGACGTTCGCGAACGAGCCCATTCTAACAAGAAAATGGCAGCCGGCTTGTTTTGGTCCTTTATTCCCCGCCCCCAGTCGTCGGTTAAAGCCACGTGATTGGTCAAGAATGCGGCAGTGAGGGGATGTGGTTTAAACATAAAAGAGACAGGCAGACGACAGAGTGACAAAATGGAAAGAAAACAGTGACATATGGGCTCGTTTCAACTTTGATAGTTCAAAGGCAGAGTGTAGACTGCAAGGTTAAAATTCCCATCAATCAGGCTCCACAGATAACCCGCACAAGCCATCTGTACACTTAACATACATAAAATAAGGTGAATTTTGTGTAGTTTTTAGGCTTCGAAAATTAGAAAATTATGTTTTATGGGGACCTGGGAACGGATTATTTACATTTTAATGGTTTCCTATGGGAAATAATTTTTTGGGATACACACTTTTCGCCTTACACACTGTCTGGGAACCAATTAAGTTAGTAAGCCAAGGTATCACTGTACTTTGTAGGAAATGATGACAAATGTTTTTAATCCACAAATTTGGCGGGAATTTGCCTTCTAAAAACATTTCCCAATAATGTGTTTCATTTCTCCCTTTCTTCATTTTTTTAAATTGAACTGCTTCAATAAATGAACTGTTTTATGATGTCACATGAGCAAATGTAAGTGATCCAAACAGACAAAAATCATCCCGTTTTTGGATTGGATTGGATTTGCCTTTATTAGTCTCACAGTGGAGAAATTTACATTTCTATCAATACAGGGAAAGGAAATGTTTGAATGGAGGATGCGGTGTACCCGATGACCACGAGAGTGGCGAGAGGGATGAGGCTGACAGCGGGAGGTTCAGCGAAGGAGAAACAGAGGAGGAAAATCTGATTGATTGTGGTTTGAAACTGAGGAAAGTTAGTTTAATCGAGAAGGTACGTACAGTAAAGTCTCGTTATATCGATATTCTTGGGAGTCCGAAAAAATATCGATATAACCGGACTATCGATATATCCGACCCTGCGCGCATGTAATTTTCTCCTTGCGTTCATAGAAATAGTATCGTAATAAGCGGTACTATCGATATAACGAGACTTTACTGTCGTTTTATTCTAAAACTCTTGATACATGATAGCATTTTATTCCTTGAATTATCGTTCAATGCATAAACACTTTGTGGATTGGATCGGATTTACCTTGATTAGTCTCGCATTGGAGAAATTTACATTTCACAGCAGCAAAGTTATGAAAGGAATAAAAGAAGTAGAAAAACAAAATACATGAGCTGCTGGAAAGACAGCCATTCTCGCGGCGCCATCTTGAAGTCAAAACAACAAAATAAAATAAAATAGAAATAATATGACAAAACGAATATGAGTAATCATTCATTAGTATGTTTAAACTTAGCTGTGGTGTCCCTCAGGGGTCAATGTTAGGGCCCAAACTGCTTTTACATCAATTCATGCAATATGCTTAAAAATCATTTTTTTCTGATAATTACACTAATTTGTTTTGTTTTTATAACATTGATCAACTGTTAAAAATAATCAATGTGGAAATCAAAATTAGCAAAGGGTAATTTGATTGCTTTTAATTGGCTAATTCCCCGGTGCACACCAGTTCATATGTTTTTTTACGTTTTGTGTATGATTCTTCGCCATCGTCTTCATCTCTTCGTAACACTTTCAAGGGCCTCTATTCTTGTTGGTGCAGATGGACAGGAGGCTAGCATGTGGCCGCAACCCCATGGACAATCGTTTTATGGAGGACGGGAGTCCAACTATGGCGGATAAAGAAATAGACTCAACTTCTGTGTTTTCAATGTGTGATGAAGACGTTGATAATGGAATCCATGACGTGAAGGAAGCAGGTGGGGGAGTGGCGTGTGCTGCGGAGGGAATCAATTACGCGGCTGCTGCTGCTACTTGTGCCGCTTCACCAGCCTCCAGGAATGAAAGCGGTGCATCACTGCGAAATCGGAGAAGAGGTCGCAGCAGCGAGCGGCCTGAAACCGCAACAAAGAGGGAATCATGGATTGACCCTCCGGAAGTGAAGGAGAGCATCACGCTCACTCAAGCGGAGATAGAGAGCTGCATGCAGACTTACGAGGTACAACGGATTGGTACTTGTACATTTTTCAAGTATTTCTATTGAATTACAATCATACCTCAGTTTACATGTTTACATGTTACCCAAGTTTTCAAAGGTACAGACCATCACTAGGCCAATTTGATGAGTCATTTACGTTTCCACGTTTTCCCACCGAAAGAGATGCCAGGGTGACCACACTGATACAACTCAACTCACTCTCGTTATTTATTGTTTATTGAGTTTGCACACGTGATTGTTTTTTGTTTTGTAGACGAGCAGTGAAGTAGGTCATAAACCTACAAATATAAACACACAATGGCCCATATAAAAGGCGCTCAGAAATTAAATGTATTATTATTATACTTGCATTCATTTCTTATCATTATACTTTATTTTAGTTTTATATTAGGCAGTAATCGTGATTCGAGCAGTCAAACATCACACAATATCCACCCGCAAACTCGCATCGCCCAATTTTGCCGGTGAGAGGGTGTGTATCGTTAGCTTCGCTAAAAGAGGCCCGTATTGTAAACAGCTAACAGCGCAACCGACAGTTACATACAGGCAGAAGACCAATCTTAAATGACCCCACATAACAGAAAATCGAAACACTCAACAGAAAGGTAGAACGTGGAAATGCAACATGAACTCACCGGCGGTGTATGTCTCCATTGGCAAACGAGAGCCACTCTGAAACAGCCTGCATATACGTATCTCCACAGCAACACCCACTCACCGGCCGATCGGATTAACCCTTTCAAATCTGCACTGCACTGAAAGGACAACCGACGTCACTTTTTTGTTTTTTAACTGACATCAAAAAAACGTTTTATAGCATCTAAAATACCCAAAACACGCACTATGATATTTTTAGTCAAATACAAAACACCAATAAAAATGACTTAAAGTGTCCAAAATCTGCAAAAAAAATTGAGCTGCGAATTGTGCATTTTCAGAAAGTCCCGCCCCCTGTTCGTGACGTCA
>NC_142740.1:25112699-25160199 GCF_051943395.1 Hippocampus bargibanti | reverse complement strand
AAAAGAATAAAATGATGTTTTATGGGGACCTGGGAACGGATTATTCTCATTTTAATGGTTTCCTATGGGAAATTAATTTTTGGGATACACACTTTTCGCCTTACACTCTGTCTGGGAATCAATTAAGTTCGTAAGCCAAGGTATCACTGTATTTTGTGGCCAATTACGAGCAACTTCCAGAAACCCAGACAGGAAAAAAAAAGACTGATCTCTCATTGTAACGAAATAAGAGTGTCATCATAGATCAGTGTTAGACAATTGCCTCTTTTTTTAACTGTGAAATATTTGGCCCCGGTTTTTATGTGGAAAAAAAAGTAAAGCAATATTAATCAGTCTTTTCATTTGGAGCAGGTATCCTTGGTGAATTCACCAGCTTTATTTTCAAAGCCGAAGTGAGGTTGAAGCTTTGTACACATCTTCCTCATCTGTGACAATATGGGATTTATTTGAAGCAAAATCCCTGATGTCATTTTTCCCTCATGCAAAGAAGTAAAAGAAAGACGTGAAAAGGCCCTCCTTTCACAGCGGTCCTTCATTTCACACCCTCGAAAGACACTTGGCTAATGAGCGGCAAATTAAAGTTACTTTTGCACTCATTGTTACTTTTTTTTCTGCAGGAGACGACAGCCTGCCTGACACATTATGCAAACAGGACTGGAGAGGTTTCCTGTTAAATGATGCTTTGCTCTAATTTTTCCATTTGGTACTTTTGTTGCCTACAGATGTAGAGCGACCAAAGTGTGCAGAATGAGCCAAGAACGGGCCGAGTAGGTGTCACCATCTGGGTTGAGAAACATTTACCTATGCATTCATACATACAGAAGGGTTTTGGCTTTGTCAATAACCTGTAAAAATCAGTGCATACTCTGTCGGCAGCCCATATTTGTTGTGCACTTGCAGATTGCAATAGGTCCATGAAAAAAAAAATTGCGTGTGCGTGTGTATACATATATATATATATATATATATATATATATATATATATATATATATATATATATATATATATATATACATACAGTGTTTATATTTACATATATACATACAATGTATATAATTACATATATACATACATTGTATATATATATATACATAGTGTATATATATACATACAGTGTATATATATATATATATATATATATATATATATATATATATATATATATATACATACATACAGTATGTATATATGTATATACAGTATGTATATATGTATATACAGTAAAGTCTCATATCGATTATATCGATAGTACTGCTTATTACGATTTCTATGAACGCAAGGGGAAAATTTGCATGCCGCAGGATCGCATATATCGATACTCCGGTTATATCGATATTTTTTCCGACTCCCAAGAATATCGATATAACGAGACTTTACTGTATATACATCCCATGCATAAATGCATGTTTGCATTGATGCGGAGGGGCTAAAAATGTTATTGATACAATACATGCAATAAGAGAATAGGCAGTTGTCAAACTATGTATTCTTTTAACATTTTTTGGGGAGGGATTTGTTGCGTACAATTACCAGGCTCGGAGAAATATATAGTGTCAATTTGTGATTTTCAGAGAGGCACATTAAAAAAAAGAAAAAGATATTGATGTGTAGCTGGGCTTAACTCAAAAAAACTTTTGATAGCATCAATGAAGGCTCCATGACCCAAATTGCCAATTTTTGGATGTTTGAAAGCAGGGCTGGCAAATGTGCGCACATGGTGTAGTTATTCATGTAACAGATATTTGAGGGTCACTATATTTTCAGGGAAACAGCAAGTTCATAATGTACAGTAGACAATGATCACGTTGAGGACTTCATGTATATCATCATCGCATTTTGCTGCAGAAACATTCACACATTGACGCATTGCCTTTGCTTTGAATTAAACATGGGGGAACTACGGCGCATTTTCGGGGTCAAAAACGTGTTGATGTGGCAGAAGATCACATCAGACTGAATAAAATTGTAATAATGAAATGGTGTCACACAAAATTAGCAGCTGAATACATGAACACGGACGTGACTGTCAACATTGCTAACGACTGTCATCAACACCATCCATTGATGCCTCACAGTATATCATCAAGTTCTTCCAATGTACAAAAAAATATTTGAAAAACAATAACTGAGAAATTGGACTGTTGCTTTGTTTTAATTTATTTTGTCATATTTTTGTAAGATTGGAGACAAGTTGATAGTTAATAAAACTATTTCAAAAGTGTCTTGTTTGGTTTATTGTTTTAATTAAAGGACAACCGACACCATGTTTTTGTTTCCTAACTGACATCAGAAAAACGTATAGCATCGAAAATACCCAAAAAAATATTTTTAGTCAAATGAAAAACACCAATAAAAATGACTTAAAGTGTCCCAAAACTACTTCAAAATGACCTCACAAAGTTTCAATTTTCAGAAGGTCTCGCCCCCTTGTTCGTGACGTCACGCCAGGACGTCTTCACCTTGCTCTAGAATCAAAACAATGGCTTCAGATTCGGAGAAGATGATTTGTTGTTACTCATCCAGTTATGAATATGATTCAAATAGTTCTGAAGAGGAAAGCATAAATGTTTGCAATCGATTAAAGAAGTCCTTCCGTACCATTTTGAGTCGTCTGGACTCCAATGTAGCGTCCCAGAAAATGCACAAGATGGCGCCCAAGCTCCATTGGAAATGGGCTGATTTGTCTGCTAGTGTGTCAGCTAGTATCAAATAGTAGTCTTGGTGCAACACACAACGATTCACTATCGCGTTATTTATGTGTTTTCCTTCTAATTTCGCCATCAAAACGAAGTTTTCAGACCAAACAAAGTACCCAAAATGCATTGTGTGCCGCTTTCTCGGTCAGGGGCGTTCCTTCCGTGCCGTCAGGTATCGTCATCAACTCGAAAACAAGTCTTCCTGAATCTTCAGCCTGAGTCTTAAAACGTAAAATAGAGCTATATGCGGTGGAATCTTTGTAAAATACGCTCAGTTGAAGTCATTTGAAGTGATTTTACAAATTATGGACACAACTTGTCGGGAGGCTGTCCTTTAAATAATCCACAAATTTACCGAAATACATAGTGTAGTACATTTTTTTTGTTAGCAGAAAGAAGTACCAAAGGACAACTTTGTCCAGTTTTATTTCAGCAAAGCTAGAAAAAAATGCTATCTGATCTTATATCTTATGTACAAGATGTGTGTGTGGCGGGGACGGGGGGATTTCAGTGGGCTTTGGATGTCATCAAACAATCTTAGCAGAAGCATAACATGGTCTCATGATCGAAAACAGACACAAGTATCGAGATAACAGACCACATTGTTTCAGGCCCCTCACATAAACACGCATCTCTTTTATTCCGTCACGTAATGGCCGACAAACGAAACAACAAGACGCAATACGGACTGCATGCTTAAAACAAGCGCTTTTAACTTGGAACTACTTAAATCACCAAACAAAGGTGATGTGGAGAACAGGATCCGAATGGGGCGACCAGTCGTAAGGCCTCTAAGTAAGGCTAACAATCTAGAAATGCGCATTGGGGGTAGGTGGGAAAAAACAAAACCAAAATGAAAGAACAGGCAAGGTCAGATCATATCTATTCTGCACTATGACGCCGGTCTTTAACTTTCCATTTTATTTGTTTACATTGTACCGAAATAAAGTTATTCAACAAATGCATCTTAAATAAAATGATGGGAATGACATTTATTTACAAAAAAATGACTCTTTTTCATTCCTGCTTTCAAAACAGAAAATCTAACATTAGCATGTACACCGCTTTGCGCGTAGATGGTCGGTACAAGATTTTAAGATAATTACAACAAACAGCCAAGGCTAATTAATGTTTATGGAGCGATACACTGCGCATTCACACACGTTCTCCACAGGTGTTCTGGAAAAACGTCACCATGACAAGGTGAGCAGTGGAATTGAGTTTGTGAAGGGAGGCGGGGGGGACACGTTAACAGGCAAGAAGCGCATTGCCGTACTGATAATCGTGAAATGCAACCAAACGGCAAAAGTTCAATTGAGACTTTTTCAAGACTTCACTTGTCTAGTCACTTACTTGACTTTCACCGCATTGATTAGCTCACATAGAATACATGCACGCAACTCAACAATGCATACAAACATACATAACACACTGGACACATACCTTCCACGCAATAAGCGGCGGCACAATGGAGGCTCTTTTTCAGTTCTCAAAATGGTGGTTATAAATGTTCTAAGTCTGGACTGTCTTCTTCGGGGAAATCCTCCATTTTGGAGCGGCATAGCCCCTTGCCACACAACAGAGAGGCCATAAATGTAGTTTAGATTGGAATAAGCCTAGTAAACACAGAGACACACATACACGCACGCTTAGGAGTCTTCATTCATTTCTTGACTGTCCGTCCTGGCGATCTTTCTCGGGGGCGCCGGACTATCTCCATCGCCTTGTTCCTGTTCTCGTTTCTTGGCTGCGTTCTGGGCATCAAAATGGATCGTTAGCAATCACGCGACGCATCGATTTGAGGAAACCACTTTGGTTTGTTTAAACGCGCTTACCTCTTTGTCCCACTGATGATGGAGGTAGCGCAAGAGGATGTTGGTTTTCTCTGTGACAATAACTGGGGGGGGGATATAATCACTAATCAGTCCCTCTCATACATATACAGACATTCCCCAATTTACAAACGACATACGTTACGTCCGTGAGGTGAATTTGTTCAGAAATTGCTTCAGTGCTATGTTTTGTATGGAATGTATGTTTAAAGGACAACCGACACCATTTTTTTTTTGTTTCCTAACTGACATTGCCAAACAAACTTTCGTTTGGCAATTAGCATACTCGGCACGGCAGCCAATCAGAAGCCTGTTTCGCGCTTTGGACTATACCGTGACTGAAAAGTGTACTTGAGAGTTTTGAAAGCCGCTTAGAGAAGGCCACGTGGCTTTGAGCAGACAACGCAACGCAAACATTGCATTGTGCACCATGACGACAACTGGAGCAAAATCTTCAGCAAGGGATATTTACCATAAATTAATCAAGAGAGCATATGTGGTAGGTACTTCCTTAATTTAAAAAAAATCCTTTATACTTTGCAACAATGTTTTGTTTTGCGATTCATCGTCTTGTGTTTCAAGTTGTGAAAAATGGGGCAGGCAACTTTATGGCCGGCAGGCAACTTTTCAGAGTTGTCTGCCCGGGTGTCCGCTAACTTCTTGTCATGAGTTTCAGACACTGTTTGTGTCCCATGATATATAGCCAGAACTGAAGTATTGTGTACACATATGTGTTACCGATGGCAGTAGTATTTCATAGTAGTTGATATTTTAATGATTACTAGTAAGTTAATGTCTGCGATGTGAAACTAGGAAAAAACATATTCAAAACTCATTCATGATATAATAAAAGTGTTAAAAAACAACATATTTTGATCCATGAGTATACAGCCGCTGGTGTAATTATGATAATTGATAATACATAGTTTTCATTTATCCTTTAAATGTTAGAATTTTGAGTATCAGAATTCTTGAATAAGAATATCAGTCAAAATAGAGACAAGGTTGGGTTCCCATGATGAGCGTTTATGGAACACAAAATGAGTTTTGGTGTTTTCCCATTGGATAAACCAATGGAACCAAAAAATGGTTACTGTTTGTGAATGCCCCGAGTCTGGGAAGAGCCAAAAGACTTCAGCCCCCAATTGACCTGCAGTATTTTAAAGGCCAAGATATTAGTACTCACTCTGTTCTGAGGGGTATTCTCGTGTTGGAAGATAGACAGAGGGCCTCCGATTCTGCAGAGGACAGTAAAAAAAAATCAATCAAAAATACTTAATTGAGCAAGAATGTTGTGGTTTCTGAAGCGAGAGAAGAACGTAGTGTACTTACAGATGCTTTACACACAGAGTCAGCATGAAACCTGCTGAAGTTGCTTTTATTGTAGACGGGAAGTCCTTTTAGGAAATCTGCCTATGGGTGGAAGTAAAATCAGTTACGTTTTTTTCCCCAAATAAACCTTTTTAAGCCGACCCTGTACACTTCGCGACAACTGATTTTATTGGATCACCGAGGCATGTCATTGGGTGTACACATACGTCGGTCTCGGACCCAGCCAAGAACATCAATTGTAAACAAATCATTTCTATTTCCTACTCCAGCAGCAGAGTGTTTGATGATGCTGACAGGTTGACCTCAGTGATGTGAATAATGACGTGAATAACAACATCTAGCTGACTAGGGGGCAGTGGTTGGTTAACGCAAGCTTTGCGCCAATGACAACAACTCTGCATTGGTATGGAGTATTAGCTACCTTCTCCATGACAGTGGTCGAACTCAAATCCAACGTCGACGCCGACTGATGAGTTGGTTGCAGTCGCCGCCGTCGACGTCGTGATAGCGGCAATGTGTTTACGACTACGCAGCCGATCGCCGTGCTAGCTAAGGGACACAACACAGCTTGACTATCGGGTGGCACTGACTACACAAACACAAAACTCGCTCTCAGATCGCCATTTCCATTCTATATTTAATTATACGTAAAAAGTATCGCTCCGAAAAACACACCGCTTTTACGTTTATTAAATTAGCATAGCTGGTAATTCGGGACCAACGATGCTAACATGATGGCATCACAACTTCATATGACCACTGCCCGGAAACACTACTGTTACTTTAAGGGTTCTTTTTTCATAGCTCCCCCTGGCGTCTGGCGGTCCGATCTCAATCGCTTTTGTGCCGTATTCAGGCAAGGCTTCAATATCGCACAAAACATATAGAACGGTCGAGAAAACATATTTTGTCCAATTCTCGTGATCTAAACTGGAGCAGCTCATATTTTTGTTTTCAGATAGAACACTGCACACCCAAGCACGAGTGGCTTAAGCACACGTAGAGGCTTTAGCACACGTAGAGGTTTTAGCACATAGCACATAGTAATGAAAGTCACTCCAACTACTTGCATTTAACGTTGATTTATGTATTTGTCCGCTGTGTGTCCGTGTGTGTGCGTGTTCACATTTATGTTACTTTATTTTAAAATGTTTGCTCGTTTTTATTTTTCACACTTAGTCATGCCTTTTTAATTTTTATAACCGATGAAAAATTGCCACAAACGCGTCTGTTTTTAAAATTATTATTTGAACATTATTTATATTTTATACTGAATGAAAGCAAAATTTTGAAACGATTCACAAACATGTTTCTTTCCCAAAACGACATGGAGGAAACCTGCCCTTTATGCAGACGTAATATGCCGTTTCTGCCACTAGGTGGCACTACTTCCCATCCTTGAATCCACAGGAGATCATAACTGTTTGAAATCCCAATTGAAAGTGTTATTTTGTCTCCTGGAGCTTTCATTAGTCTTGAAATGTTTTTTTCTTCAAAGTCCAGATTGGATCTGGGGATGATATAGAGGCGAATAAACAAAACATGCCGCTCGTCGGACAGTGACAGGACATCGAAGACTACACTCGAGATAAATTAGATTATGGGATTGACCGTGACAGATTATATAGCTCTCCGTTTTCCTCGATTCTTTATGAGAAAAACACGACAGGGTAATCATATAAATCACGTTTCACTCCAGGGTTTGGAAAGTATGAAATTATGAAGGTATGAAATCTTTATTTTATTTTTTTAAACTCAACTAGAACAGTACAAAAGTAAACGTTCGCTGTCTGTAAAATATAGTAGCAACCGTCTAATGCTCATTAGACGTAAATGTACCTCGACGCTAATTTTGACAGCATAGTTTTGTGTGTGTGTGTGTCGATGTACTGATTCATATCACCTAAATAAACATCAAATTTGGATTCTAAAACCTGTAAATTAATTATGAACAGTAACGTGCATTCACGAGACATCCCTTTTTTCTTGCCATTGTTATATTTTGATTCGATTAATAGACAGACGCTTCTTCAACAGACGCTTAAATTGCCAATTTATATCACGTATATAACATGTTGAGACTACAGAAAACGTAAAACTCAATGGATTAAATACTTTTTGGATAGGTTTATCCAACGATTGGGCATACTATCAGGTAATATCACTTGTACTGCATGTTTTATCAGTGAAACGTATTGCATGTCATGTTTATCAACGAGCAGTTAGCAAACTGTTCAGAGATTATGGGTTCGTATATTGTCCCTGTCCTTCCTTTGCCTGTATGGATTTTCTCTGGATATACTGTTTTCGTCCCACATTACAACATCAAGCATATTTGCATTCACAGGAAACTGTGAATGGCAAATTGTCTACATGTGCTCAGGGAGTTGATGGCGACAAGTCTGAGGCCACGGTGTCAAATTAATTTTTTTTACCGCGGGCCACATTGTAGTTACGGTTTCCTCTCGGGTACTATTATGAATTTGGGGAAACCATTAGAATGTTTAATCTAGTCCACATGTTATATATAGAGCGCACAACAAATTAATACAAAACTAGTTGTAAAATCAGAAGTCAAGAATAATGACTGTTATTGTGGTTTACATATTGGATTGGATATTGGATATTGGATATGCCTTTATTAGTCTCACAGTGGAGAAATTTACATTTCACAGCAGCAAAGTGATGAAAGGAATGAAAGTAGTACATACATACGACAATTTGAAATTTTGGTCTGGACTTTAGCAAGGATCATGGCATTCGACACGCTAGATTTGCTTTCGCTGGCCGAATAAAATAATGTGGTGGGCCAGATTTGCCTCCCGGGCCTTGACTTTGACACCTGTGGTCGAGGGTGTATTCAGCATCTTGACCATTGTCAGCTGGTATTGACTCCAGTCACCCACGACCATAAATGACAAGCATTATCGAAACATGGTGTCTAATTATATCATGGAGTTTACTGTCCATTTAATTGGCAACTTTGAATCATTTATTATACTCCAGCAGTATACAAATCCTGATATAATGTCTTTGTAGCAGTCAGCCAGGCTCATTCTCTGACTGCCTGAATGTTATTAATCATCAGGATGAATGAGTTTGACAGTTCACATCAGGAGAAGAGATTGAGTTGTCTGGATTGAGAAAAAAACTATAATCCCCTCTAACCAGATAGGAAAGTAACAGGAAGTCAAGATAATACCACTTGCACAGGCTTGGAGACCCTGTATGGTGCATTGGTGTTGCCATGACTGGTAATCACCTGACTCTGTTGTTGATACTGCAGTTGTGTCTTAAAGGACAACCGACGCCACTTTTTTGTTTCCTAACTGACATCAGAAAAACGTTTTATAGCATCTAAAATACCCAAAACATGCAGTATGATATTTTTATTCAAATGCAAAACACTAATAAAAATGACTTAAAGTGTCCAAAATCTGCAAAAAATTGAGCTGCAAATTGGGCATTTTCAGAAAGTCCCGCCTCCAGTTCGTGACGTCACGCCAAGACGTCTTGCATTGCTGGAGAATCAAAACAATGGCTTCAAATAGTTCTGAAGATGAAAGCATACATGTTTACAATCGATTAAAGAATGTATTCCATGCCATTTTGAGGCAACATTGGGTGGAAATGTATCACCCAAAAAGAGGCAGAAAATGGCGTCCAAGCTCCTGTGATGAATTAATCTGCCCGTTTCCACAGGCTGATAAATTCCTTTGATGGAGCTTGGTCGCACTCTTCTGGCGGCTTTTTGGTGCAACACGAGGTTTTCAGACCAAACAAGTACAGCAAAATACATTGACGTGATGGAAGGACTGCTACAATGTGTATTTTTTTCGGTCAGGGGCGTTCCTTTAGTGACGTCACGTACGGACTCGTCACCAACTCAAAAACAAGACTTCCTGAATATTCAGCGCAAGTCTTAAAACGTAAAATATAGCGATATGCGGTGGAATCTTTGTAAAATACGCTCAGTAGAAGTCATTTGAAGCCACTTTACAAATTATGGACACAACTTGTCCGGAGACGTCAGTTGTCCTTTAATATGATCACAGTTGAGCCAGAAAGAAGGCATATGTGGAACTGTCGCAGCTTGGAATTGAAGCGGATTTACGTCAGACTACAGCTTTAACTGGCCGTCAACCAGTCTCAAGACACATATAGCCACAAACAAATAATCATACCCACATCCACAACATCACTGAGTGGGAACAGATCCCATGTATGTGGAATTGTCGCGGCTTGGAATTGAAGCGGATTTACGTTGGAAAGGAGATGTGAGACAATCTCTTTTCGTCAATGGATGCTACAGCTTTGTGTTTGCTTTCAATATTTAACTTGTAGATGTGCACATTTCACCATAACGTCCCTGATCCACTGGTGAAAAGGATGCTTTTATCCCGTCTTTCATCTAGAACTGCTTCACGCAACAAAGAGGGTAAAGAAAGTGCTTAAGATTGAATGACTGGCTGTGTCATCATATTTTTTATTTATTTATTTTTCTTTTTTTTTTTTACTTCAAGATGGCGCCGCGAGAGTGGCTGTCTTTACAGCAAGCACTCCTGTATTTATTTTTCTACTTCTTCCTTTCCTCTAACTTTCAAACTTTGCTACTGTAAAATGTAAATTTCTCCACGGCGAGACTAATAAAGGCTAACCCAATCCAATTCAATCCAAATATGCGAACAGAGAACTGCAGTATCAGGTCTTAGAAAACTTTCTCTAAATTGCACTTTGTGGATTGGTTGTCTAACTAGCTAGCTATTGGTTATCTATTAGATGGCTAGCTAACGTTCTATCTATTTACTACTCCTACTACTACTACTACTACTACTACTAATAATAATAATAATAATAATAATAATCCATGTCATTTCTCAGCGCCTTTCAAAACTCTCAAGGTCACTTTACAGTCACAGGATCATTTTTTCTGTGGGTGAGCAGCGGCAGCCACATGTGCCAGCGTTCACTCAACCCGGAATAACTCAAATGGATAGAAGGTTAGCTAGCTGATAGATAACTAATAGATAGCTAGCTGGCTGGTTGGATAGCTAATCTATAACGAGTGGATGGATACCTGGGTGGGTCCACACCAGTGCCAGGGTTTTTGTCATTTTATTCCGGGTCGAGTGAACGCTGGCGCATGTGGCTGCCGCTGCTCACCCACAGAAAAACTGATCCTGTGTGACTTGAGAGTTTTGAAAGGCACTTATAAATGAAATGTATTATTATTACTTTGATATGCGGGTGGCTTGATATCGACTTCTTGTTCGTGAAAGCTGAAACAATAAGAAACAATAAGAAACAATGACTTGTCCCTCAGGTGATACTTGACATCTTTAACATGTCCTTATCTGTGCGTTTCAATACAGCCATGCCGGCAAGCTCTATGGAGGGTCTTCTCTGCTGCCTTCCGTCAAAATCAACCAACGTCGTAGTGCCCGTGGAGACGTTTGAACCTACCAACGGTTTGGAGTTCATTGAGGTGAAACCAGGCCGCGTGCTTCGCGTTCGACATATCATCCCTGAGCGGGCGGTGGTGGAGCAACCAACAGGGCAGGGTGGTTGCGTCAGCTGCAAGAGGAGGATCTCGATCTTCTGCAATGGACGGCTGTTCATCGAGAACCTGGGCGACAAGCAGCAGAAAACCTGCGGCAATGGTGACACGCAAACCAACAGCACCGTGGAGGTTGAACTGACAGGTTGCGACAACTCTTCACCGCCCTCCCAGCTCCCCGATAGCGGGGCGAACTCGGTCACGGCAGTAAAAGCCGTGACAGCTGAGACGGGAGCAGGAGGAACATCGCACGATCGACACGGGCGGAATCTCAAACGCACTGTGGTGATTGACTGCGAGAGGAAAATCTCAGCATGTAAAGGGACGCATCCGGATGTTGCCCTGTTCTTCATTCACGGTGTGGGAGGCTCTCTCGATATCTGGAGGAGCCAGTTGGACTTTTTTTCTCGACTGGGCTATGAGGTGATCGCCCCTGACCTGGCAGGCCACGGGTCCAGCTCGGCGCCTCCAATAACCGCCGCGTACACTTTCTATGCCCTGGCAGAAGACATGAGACTTATCTTTAAGAGATACGCACGCAAGAGGAATATTCTCATCGGACATTCTTACGGGTAAACAACACTGATATTACAGTTTCATACTTATTATCTGGCTGGCTGGCTAGCTAGCTAACTATCTATTGGCTATCGAGGTGGCCAGCTATCTATCTATTGGGTTGGATTTGAATTACCTTGATTAGTCTCGCAGTGAAGAAACGTACTATTTAGAAATTTAAATCAAATAAATTTTAACCCTGCAGTCTAGACTCCGCCTTTGAACTATCAAAGTTGAAACTCTCTCACTGTCGTCTGCCTGTCTGTTTAATGTTTAAACCACCTCCACTCACTGCTGCGTTCTTGACCAATCACGTGGGTTTAACTAAAGACTGGAGGCGGGGAATAGAGGACAAAAACAGTCGGCTGCCATTTTGTTATTAGAAGAACGAGCTCGTTCGCGAACGACACATCACTCATTGAGGCAGCTCAGTGTACGAAAAAAGTTCGTATGCCAAGGTAAAGTTCGTATGCCAAGGTCAAATTTTCATAAATGTAACGTTCGTAAACTGAAAAGTTCGTAAGCCAAGGGGTTCGTAAACCGAGGTATCACTGTATTTGATCATCAACTATTACTTATGCCTCAAGGGAGAGACAGAAAATACGTATTCATGTTCTTTTTTTTGCACCAGTGTTTCATTCTGCACCTTCCTGGCCCATGAATATCCGGAACAGATCCACAAGATGGTGATGATCAATGGAGGTGGGCCTACAGCACTGGAGCCCAGCCTTTTCTCTGTCTTCAATTTGCCTTCATGTGTGCTTGACTGCCTCTCTCCACTTCTCAGCTGGAGTTTTCTCAAGTAAGACACATCGGGACAAACATTGGAATTGGGCTAAATACACGCACGTTTGTTTGAATGCGATTGCACATCACGCATACAGTACAAGTAACATCCGAGTTACGACCGGTGCGACATACGACCACCCGTACTTACGACCGCAACCGCCTGACCCCTTTTTTTTTTCTACGCCAGGCACCGCAATGTCTTCCCGGCGCAATTTTGGCCAGCCAGTATCTCACTGTCGCACAGCCGGTGACCTCGTAATGGCACTGTGTATTATGCGTGGGAAGCCGTGCGTATTTGGGTCAGCAGAAAGCGTGTGCGCCGACACAGTAATAAAGATCGATAATACGAAATATAAAATGATTAAAATGACACTAAAAGTTATAAGATTTATAAATGAACTGTCAACATTTTGGTATGTAATAGTATTCAATAGAAAACGTTCTTTAAAAACAACAGATTGACATCGTATACTATTCTGTCGTATAAACCTTGTGTCGGCCATTTTGAATGCCTTTCGATTTACGACGGTTTGATGTACAACTGTTTTGTCGGAACGGAACGCGGTCGTAACTCGGATGTTACCTGTATTTATTGTGTAAATCAGGGGTGTCAAAGTAATTTTTTTTTCGGGCCACATTGTAGTTATGGTTTCCTCTCGAGGGCCGTTATGAATTTGGGGAACCCATTAGAATGTTTAAATCCCTTCAAATATTACATATAGAGCACACAGCAAATTAATGAATAACTCGTTTTCAAATCTGAAGTCAAGAATAATGACTTTTATTGTGGTTGACATCCAAAAATATGACATTTTGGCTCAGATTTTAGCAATCATCATGGAATTTAACAAGTTTGATTTGCTTTCGCGGGCCGAAAAAAAATGAAGTGGCGGGCCGGATTTGGCCCGCGGGCCTTGACTTTGACACCTGTGGTCTAAATGAATCAAATTTTGCTTGCCGTCCGCCACTACAGGGCCGGATTTGCTCACCAGGGTGCAAAGGAGAAGCGTCTGCTGAAAGAGAACAACGCCTTCAACGTTTCGGCTTTTGTGCTGCGTGCCATGATGAGTGGGCAATATTGGCCCGAGGGCGATGAAGTTTATCACGCTGAGCTCACAGTGCCCATCCTACTAGTTCATGGAATCCATGACAAGTTTGTCCCCGTTGAGGAGGACCAACGAATGGCAGAGGTAAACGCCCCAAATTACTCAGGGAACTGGGTTCGGACCCATCACTGTCGTAACCGCAGTTCCTGATAAGGTGGTTTGAATCCGAATACGACCCACTTAAATACATTTGCATATAGTGTGTCAAAGATAAACAAATTTGAACATGGAACAATATTCCGATGCTGTTTCACGCCAATCCAGTCAATCGCTGGAATTACGTTCTTCTTTTCTGCCACTTTAACTCATTCACTGCCACACATATGCAAAAATGTGTCCACTGCAGTGCCAGGGTTTTTGGCATTGTCATGTACATAAACATTCAATGCAGCGTAAGAAAGCTAAGGCTCTCTTCTTTAATCAGAAAAAAAGAGTTAATTCCTAAATTATATGAAGATGGAGTTTTATTGAATTAATTAATTTATTTATTTATTTACTTTTAGTTACTACTAATAATTTATAAATGTTTTAATGTAATAATATATTAACGTATTAATTTATGAATTTGTTAACATATTAACACATTAATCAATGTTTGTTTATTTTTAATCTACCATTAGGAAAAGCTAGGAAAGAATGTCAAAAACGTAGCTAGCTATCTATTTGCTATATATCTCTTTGCTGTCTATTAGTTATCTATCTATTACCTATCTAGCTAGCTAGTTATCGCGCTAGCTAGCTATTGGCTAGCTAACTAGCTAGCTTTCTATGTATTTGAGTTATTCCGGGTTGAGTGAATGCTGGCGGGTGTGGCTGCCGCTGCTCACCCACAGAAAAAACTTGTCGTGTGACTGTAAAGTGACCTTATTAATTTATTAGTATATGCATTTATAAATGTATTAATGTAATAATATATTAAGGTATTAATTTATTAATTTGTTAACATATCAATCAATGTATTGATTTATATGTTTGTGTGTGTCTGTGTGTGTGTGTGTTTATTTATGTATTTATTAGTTTGTGTGTGTTTGTTTATTTTTACCTACCATTAGGAAAAGTTAGGAAAGAATGTCAAAAATGTAGCGAGCTATCAATTTGCTATCTATTTGCTGTCTATTAGCTATCTATGTAGCTAGCTAGCTATTAACTATCTAGCTAGCTAGTTAGCTGTCTATTAGCTAGCTAGCTTTCTATCTATTTGAGTTATTCTGGGTTGAATAGACGCTGGCGCGTGTGGCTGACGCTGCTCACCCACAGAAAAAAAGTTGTCCTGTGACTCTAAAGTGACCTTGAGCGTTTTTAAAGGTGCTTATAAATGAAATCTATTATTATTATCATCATCATCATCATTATTATTATTATTATTATTATTATTATTATTATTATTATTATTATTATTATTATTATTATTATTATATGAGCTTAAAATGAGGCCGGCTGTCCAAAATACAATGCAATGCATACATATTGGTTTATATAGCGCTCCAACAACAGCTGAAACTGGAACAAAGCGCTAACATGGAAAAGAAAGGAAAATGCTGCCCCATTGTGGAAAGGAAAAAAAAACATTGCCAGAGGCCATGGCCAACGCATTATCGGCACCCAAGCAAGAAAAACAAAAACCCGAACAAATTCGGGAATGGCGCTCTACGTCATATTTTCAATTCCAAAATAAATTCGGGAATGGCACTGAATGAGTTAATATATAATCAGAATAATTTGGGTACCATTACAGACCCTTGCGGTACTCCAAAATTCATCTTTAATATCTCGGATTTTATATTATTGTTCTGCACAAATCGACACCGGTCATCCAAGTGTGACATCAGATGCACCTTATTGAATTTGGGGGTTTGCAATTTTACGTTTACCATCAGCTTGTGAGTTGGCGTTCTGACTTGCACACCTGAATTGCTGCGTTATCCGTTTGATTCAGCAACATTTTAGACTTATCTGAAAAATAGTAGAGTATCAATATCAGACTACATTATGACTTTAAAGTGAAGTGCTTTTCCTCCCACATTATTATTATTGTTATTGAGCTCCTGTTTTTGTTTTTCTACTTCTTCCTTTCCTATCACTGTCATAACTTTGCTGCTGTGAAATGTAAATTTCTCCACTGGGAGATGAATAAAGGCTAATCCAATCCAATTTTTGCATCTGTCAGATCCTTCTTATCGGCTTCCTAAAGCTCTTGGAAGATGGCAGTCATATGGTGATGATGGAATGTCCAGAGACTGTCAACACTCTCCTGCACGAGTTCTTCCTCTGGGAGCCTGTTACCCTTCCACCGCCAAAATCCAAAGCCCGTCCAGAGACTGCCAAGGCCCAAAGGGACAACACCAAGACTGTATCAGATCCCGCCAAAGTCCGACCGGCAACCGCCTTGAAGGCCTCATTGAACAGTGGAGCAGAGGTCAAGTTCGACAGAGGGGACAAAAGATAAGAAAATGGCCGCGATGACGAAACTTGAATAGAATTTCGTGTGATTCACGTGGCTTGAGACGAAAAAGTCCACGGAAAAGGTTGAAGGCCAAGAGTCTGCACGTGGTCAACTCGAGTATGAGAAGGAGAATGGAGCTCGGGTCATGTGACGAGTGAAGATGATTGGAGAGATGTTTTGCCTTGAAATGATGAATGCTTAAAGGACAACCGACACTTAAAGGACAACCGATTTTTTTTGTTTCCTAACTGATATCAGAAACACGTTTTATAGCATCTAAAATACCCAAAACACGCAGGCTGATATTTTTAGACAAATGAAAAACACCAATAAAAATGACTTAAAGTGTCCCAAAACTACTTGGAAATGGCGAGTTTCAGAAGGTCCCGCCCCCTTGTTTGTGACGTCACGCCAGGACGTCTTGCCTTGCTCTATAATCAAAACAATGCTTTCTTGTTACTCATCCAGTTATGAATATGATTCAAATAGTTCTGAAGAGGAAAGCATAAATGTTTGCAATCAATTAAAGAAGTCCTTCCGTATCATTTTGAGCCGTCTGGACTGAAATGTAGTGTCCCAGAAAATGCACAAGATGGCGCACAAGCTCCGTTGGAAATGGGCTGATTTGTCTGCTGGGAATTTGTATCAACTAGTATCGAATAGTAGTTTGGGTGCAAAACACAACGATTCACCATCGCGTTATTTATGTGTTTTCCTTCAGATTTCGCCATCAACACTGATCGATACGATGTTTTCAGACCAAACAAAATACCCAAAATGCATTGTGTGTCAGGGGCGTTCCTGACGTGACGTCACGTAAGGAATCGTCATCAACTCGAAAACAAGACTTCCTGAATATTCAGCGTGACTCTTAAAACGTAAAATATAGCTATATGCTGTGGAATCTTTGTCAAATACGCTCAGTCGAAGTCATTTGAAGTGATTTTACAAATTATGGACACAACTTGTCTGGTGGCGTCGGTTGTCCTTTAACTTTTATGGGTGCGATTGTACAAATAGAACTATGACATTTTCGCCGTGTGATGCCAGAAGACATTTTGGCACATTTGCTATTGATACAAAGAAATGAAAGTAAATGCATCTGTTTTTTTACATTTAGGATTTAGGTTGTTCTATAGGCATAGTGTATGACCATCCATAGATGACTATGACATGTTGGTGAGCAGTCGGTATTGTGCAGATGCATTCAAAGCTATGTTGTGCAAATTCAAAACATAGATGATTCTCGAATTGATTGTTTTTTATATTGAACTGTTTACACCTTTGCATGTGTGTTTTTAGATGAATGGTGAACATTTCACAATTGACTCACTCATGTATTGTTGTTTTTTTTAATTACAGACCATATGGATGCATTTTAAAAGATTCTTCTTAAGACATTCTTCCAAACCATTAACTCATTTATTGCCACATGTGCAAAAATGGGTCCACTCCAGTGTCAGTGTTTTTGTCATTGTCACTCAAATTGCAGGACCCACAGAATATTGAGTTTTAGGAATACATAAACATTCAATACGGTGTTAGAAACCTTGGGCTGTCTTCTTTCATAAGAAAAAAAAAGGTAATTCATAAATTATATGAGTCTGGAGTTATATGAGCTTGAAATGAGGGTGGTTGTCCAAAATACAATGCAATACATACATATTGGTTTGAATAGCGCTTCAACAACATAGAAAAAAGAGAAATGCGAAAACTAGTGGAAGGGAAAACACTGCCAGAGGTCTGGACAGCGCTTTATCGGCACCCAAGCATGAAAAAAAAACAAAACCTGAACACATTCGGGAATGGCGCTCTACGTCATATTTTCAATTCCCGAATGAATTCAGGAATGACAGTTAAATGAGTTAATTTAATAGTTTAACCTGAACGTTTTTCATCTGCAATCTTCTGGACATACATGCCAGCTAGCTTTTTTTAGTGACTTTTGATTACTCTCCATAAATCACACAAGCATTGTGCAGGCACGATCCAAAGCCGTGATAGTAGAGATACAGACGTCGAGGCTGATGAAGAGCATTTAAAAAAAACATGTAGCTTTGTTAATAATGCAGTATCATGTAATAAATGACATGATAAACCTTTGAAGTCAATTCTCAGATGAAGCAATGAAAAACATGGACAAAGTCTGTGTAAGCTCTCAGTCGTACAGGAGTGGTCCATCGATGAAAAGGTTTCTTCAGCCGTCATCTGTACTTCTTTGAAGGTGTTGAACGTTTCGCCTCTCATCCAAGATGTTTCTTCAGCGAACTAAAGTCTTACTGGTAGTTTCGGCCTTATATATATATATATATATATATATATATATATATATATATATATATATATATATCCCTACTGTCCAGACGTGGCGGTGCCGGACTCTGCTATGATTGGTCCCTGCTCTCAAGTTGGAGGGAGCAGAGGACTACTCCCTGCGACTCGACTGATTACTTTTATTGTCCTGACTGATTACTTTTTTGTCCTGCCTGAGTATGAGGTCTACGACTGGCCTGATTGCCCCATTTGCGCTAGTATCACCTCACCAGCATAACCAAGCCTATGTTGCCTAAGCAATCTGTTGTACGAACGATCCAAATTGAACCTCACCCCACGGTTTAGTGAAGGATTTTGCTGTATTATGAAAATAGCTTCTTTTACTCCCCTTTCAAACCATCTATTTTCTTTCGCTAAGATTTTAACCTCATTGTCGTCAAATGAGTGGTTGCTAGCTTTTAGGTGCATATGTACTGCAGATTGAGTATTATCCCTGCGATGTTGATAAAGTCTTTTTTTTGAGAATTTGTTGAGTCTCCCCAATGTACTGCTCTTTACAATTTTCATTCTTACAATGCATTAAATAAACTACATTACTTTTTTTCATTAGACAGCCTATCTTTTGGATGCACTAATTTTTGCCTTACAGTGTTTATCGGTTTGAAATAAATAGGAATTTTGTGTTGCCAAAGGACTCTTTGTAGTTTTTCAGAAACTCCTGCAATGTAAGGTACTGCTACTCCTCTCCTTTTTGTATCTTCAGAATTTTTGGTTTCATTCCCTATTCTTTCCTTTTGACATTTGTTAAAAGACCACTAAGGGTACCCACAGACACCTTCAAAGAAGTACAGATGACGGCTGAAGAAACCTTTTCATCAATATGTAGCTTGGTTCCAAATATGATTTGGGGAGCATCCCATTTCAAATGTAACCCCTCATACCTCCCGAATGACACTGGACATCTCCGTGAGACTGCCTGATAATTTTTCGCCCTCCTTTTTATCCTCTTGCCTTCCTTTGGGCACCACAGGATCACTCTCTGCAGCCTTTTTCTGGCCCATCTCATGATTACGGGCTCCATCTCCAGTCTTCTCTTCCGTTTCCTCCTCTGGTAATGTTTCATTGACCAATTGGACAGAGTCTGCTTCTGAGGCCCGAACTGCTTTCACCTCTCCGTTCCGGACAGGATAGACCCCATCCAGTGCATCATACAAGAACCGGTATTGCTCCTGTCAAAAAAAGCACAATGTTTTAAAATTGGGCTCACAAATAGAAAGATACAATACCAGTAGAAAATGCACGCATGGGAGTCTATTTTACTTTTTTGTCAACTCAACTTAACATGAATCACAAAACAAGACCACAATGTACTCTCTAAAGTCAGCTATGTTGATCGATGAAAAGGTTTCTTCAGCCGTCATTTGTACTTCTTTGAAGGTGTCGGACGTTTCACTCTGCATCCGAAAATCTACCAGCACAATTTTAGTTAGCTGACAAAGCTTTTCAGATGAGGAGCGAAACGTCCGACACCTTTAAAGAAGTACAGATGACGGCTGAAGAAATCTTTTCATTGATCGACCACTCCTGTACGACTGAGAGCTTACTCAGATATCAGCTATGTTGAGCATTTATTTCTTTCTGGAGACTCACAGGGCAATGGCACACACAGAAATCTGCGTATGTCCACCACTCCTGAAGGTAATTTTGAGACCATTATTGATTGTTTCATTCACTGGTAACCATCTTTTAAAATCTATGCTTTAAAAAAAAACAATGCTGAAAGACAACAGTGGTATTTCTTACCAGATTTGCAATCATGCCCTGTCGTTCCTTGCGCAAGGATCGGCTAACGTTGAAAACGTCTACAACCTTTTCATTCTCGGCGCTGTCGAGAAGGCTCCACAGAGCACAAAAAACGCCACAACGGGACGAGCCGTCACTGAGGAGAAGCAGCATGTGCAGACACACAAACGCACATACAGAAGTTGGTCATTACTTCATAGCATCACTTCCACTAATTTACTCATTATCTTTCATCACAAAAAATACAACATTTGCTACAGTGGACAGCTTATCGTGTTATCAGGTCACAGGGTGCATGAAATGGTTAATAATATCCCTTTGGAGCATTTTCACAGTTGGACAGTCTGCGGCTGGATGGATGCATGGCTTGTGTTGCCCGCGATGAGACGAAAGACGTCAGCGTAGAGCGCCGATGCGTATGTGGAACTGTCGCGGCTTGGAATTGAAGCGGATTTACGTCAGACTGCAGCTTTATCTGGCCGTCAGCCAGTCACAAGACACATACAGCAACAAACAACCAATCATATCCACATCCACAACATCACTGAGTGGGAACAGATCCCATGTATGTGGAACTGTCGCAGCTTGGAATTGAAGTGGATTTATGTCAGACAACAGCTTTATCAGGCCGTCAGCCAGTCACAAGACACATATAGCGACAAACAACCAGTCATACCCACATCCACAACATCACTGAGTGCGAACAGATCCCATGTATGTGGAACGGTCGCGGCTTGGAATTGAAGCGGATTTACGTGCGGACAGGAGATGTGAAACAGTCTCTTTTCGTCAATGGATGCTACAACTTTGTGTTTGCTTTCAACATTTAGCTTGTAGCAGACGTGCACATTCCACCATGACGTCTCAGATCCACTGGTGAAAAGGACGCTTTGATCCTCTCTTCTATCATCGAGAACTGCTTCACGCATCAAAGAGGGTGCAGAAAGCACCCTCTAAAAATTGAATGACTGTGTCTTTTGTGTTGTGTCACATTATTTGTTTTTTTTTTTTACTTCAAGATGGCTGTCTTTACGGCAGCTCATATATTTATTTTTCTCCTTTTCTTTCCTCTTACTTTCATCACTTTGCTGCTGCAAAATGTAAATGTCTCCACTCCGAGACTAATAAAGGCAAATCCAATCTAATTAACGGATAACACGTGGCGCTTATGCAAAATAAATGGCCTTCTACGTGAAAGTCAAGTGATTGACAGCTGTCCAGGAACAACTTCCTTGCATGGTTGATTACCTGCAGTGGACCACAACTGGAGGGCCTCTTTGGGCTTTGCCACAGTCACAATTATGCTTGACCTCTTTAATCATGTCAGTCAGATCTCGGGGGTTCTCCAGTAGCTCTCTATTGACCCACTTGAGGAACTGGACGTGTTTCACGATACGACTGTCTTTCCCCTGTTGACCGAAGAATTAGGAAGGAATTAAATACAGAGTAAGAGTGGATTTAAGATGAGTGAATGAAGGCGGCGTTACCTTGACGTGATGAATCCGCATGTCACGCTTGATGGTAGTGGAAGAAGCGTCTGTTGACATCACTTCCACTTCAATATCCCTACAAGTGCTGTTCTCTTTTTCCCAGTATACAGGTTCCTATGCACAAGGAAGCCAAAGCTCATTTGATGTGGCAAATAAACATTGCAGTCTGATTATTATTCAAATACCTTTTCATCAGCAGTGACCCCTGACAGCATGACAATGGTGGACACTTTCCTCTGGTAAACCATCAACCAAAAGTCACCGACCGTGTTTGCTAAAGGAGTCTGCGCTGTAATGAAACAGTGTGGACCCCAGTAGCCCTGCGGGTGCAAAGAGAGCACCAAATCTGTCTATCGGTGATCTTCAATGAAAGAGTCAGTGGTGGGCCGTCAGGGCCTGCAAGACCTTCTATGCTAGCCTAAAAATATCTGAATCACAGATTAATGTGAATTATATTTTGTCAATGAATACTTATTAAATAAATCCAAATCTGTCTATCGGTGATCTTCAATGAAAGAGTCAGTGGTGGGCCTTCAGGGCCTGCAAGACCTTCTATGCTGGCCTAAAAATATCTGAATCACAGATTAATGTGAATTATATTTTGTCAATGAATACTTATTAAATAAATCCAAATCTGTCTATCGGTGATCTTCAATGAAAGAGTCAGTGGTGGGTCGTCAGGGCCTGCAAGGCCTTCTCTGCCGGCCTAAAAATATCCATACCCATTCATCGTAAAAATTCAAACAATTTAATGGCAGTATTTCTTAAGTTTCTTCAAGTCACAAGTTACTTCCTGGCCAACGACACCCTGTAGTGGATGTGTAGTAATATCAGACCACACTTGCAGCTGATTTGTTGAAAGGTAGCACTACTGAAGGCCTAGGAATGACATGCACGGCCTATCTAGAACTGCTTCATGAAAGAAAATGTTTCTCTTGTACTCAAACATCATAGAGTACATGGGACAAGTTATTAAGATTGCACAACTGTCCATGTTTGTATGTGTCTGTTGTGTTTATTATTTTGCTTTGTGTTGACTATTATGAAGCGCTTTGTTACAGCTGCAGCTGTTGTGACAGCGCTATATAAATTAGGATGTATTAAATAAATAATTCACATATAAGGCGCAGGGTCATTTTTTGAAGAAAATGAAGGCTTTTGGCGCACCTTATACACTTGAAAATACGGTACTTCTGTCTTTGGAATGCCCAAAAAGTTTATCTTTTGTAATTCCAAGTTAGCCATGGGAAGATCCCCTGACTCTGATTTTTGTGAATGGTATACAACTGACAAAAATAGTTACTTTAACTTTAGCCCCAATAAATCAAGAAATAAATGATACACACGTGAATGCTGGAGGCGTTAATATATTTAGTGGACTCGGGATCGTCTTCACTATCGGATGATGCTTCCTCGGGATCTTCATCATGGCTGCTATCCTGACTTGACGCCTCGTACAACAACACTCTGTTGTAATCATCTGAATGTGGAATGATTATGGAGTTTACACACCAGACGTGAATTGAAAGCTTATTGTTTTAAGATTCAAATGTAAATCACAACGGACAAAGGAAATGGGACACTTAAAGGACAACCGACACCTTTCTTTTGTTTCCTAACTGGCACCAGAAAAACGTTTTATAGCATCTAAAATACCCAAAACACCCAGGCTGATATTTTTAGTCAAATGCAAAACACCAATAAAAATGACTTAAAGTGTCCCAAAACTACTTCAAAATGACCTCAGAAAGTTACAGTTTCATAAAGTCCCGCCCCCTTGTTCGTGACGTCACGCCAGGATGTCTTGCCTTGCTCTAGAATCAACAATGGCTTCAGATTCAGAGAATATGTTTCTTATTTCTCATCCAGTTATGCATATGATTCAAATAGTTCGGAAGAGGAAAGCATAAATGTTTGCAATCGATTAAAGAAGTCCTTCCGTATCATTTTGAGGCGTCTGGACTCCAATGTAGCGTCCTGGAAAATGCAGAAGATGGTGGCCAAGCTCCGTTGGCCTGATTTGTCTGCTGGGAATTTGTGTCAACTAGTATCAAATAGTAGTCTTGGCAACACACAACGATTCACCATTGCGTTATTTATGTTTTTTTCCTTCTAATTTCGCCATCAACACGGATCAACACAAGGTTTTCAGACCAAACAAAGTACCCAAAATGCATTGTGTGTTGCTTTCTCGGTCAGGGGTGTTCCAGACGTAACGTGACGTCAGGCATCGTCATCAACTGGAAAACAAGACTTCCTGAATATTCAGTGCAAGTCTTAAAATGTAAAATATAGCTATATGCCGTGGAATCTTTGTAAAATACGCTCAGTAGAAGTCATTTGAAGTGATTTTACAAATTATGGACACAACTTGTCCGGAGGCATCGGTTGTCCTTTAAGTGACTCTGAGGAGTCCTCCAAATATTTGGGAACTGTTTTTTTCCCCCTGCTCAAATAGAACAGAAATTGTGAACCAGCAGACACTCTCATTGGTCCAAAATCCGAGACCATGCAGAAAAATATTTGCATATGTCTTCTTTCACTCATTTCAAAATTATCCAATGCCTTTGCCCATATTGTGTGTAAAGTTGATTTTCATATTTACAAGGGATGACAGTTGAACAGCGATTCTTCTGTTTGTTTTCCTCAGCGATCCCGGCATTGGATGTCTTCCAATTGTAGTAGGCAGGAAGTCTCTGAGTATTACAAGATTTCACATTTATTTTTAGAAATGTATTTTTAGAATTAGACTTTAGGTTAAAAATAGGAAAAAGCTTGAAATGGTAACTTCAAGAAGACAGAAAAGAAACAAATATTCCATACATCAAACTCATCCTCCAGTAAGGTTGGTTCATTGTCAGAGTTGCTCTCTTTCAGTATGCTCAGTGAACTATGGAGTTCTGACAGGGAGATTTCTGTTTCTCCAAACTGGTTGTGTTCCAACAGAGCCTGGTGAATCAGGATGTATTGAGCCTGTGGAGACACAAAAGCATGCAGCACTTGCTTATTACAATCATACATGAGCGTAGCGATGCAATCGCAAAGCTGCTTGAACGAATAGAATGAAAAGAATTTTGATGGATTGACTGCAGCAGCTTCTTGGCATTTTTTTTAATACCTGGACGGACTGGTACAAAGTAGCCCATGGTCCCATGGAACATTGTGTTATCATACTAAATGCTAGCACGTGGTTCCATGTTGACATTAGCATGTTGACATTAGCACACTACCAACTGTTGTTAGCATGCGACATGTTAGCATACTCACAGTTAACTCATTACCTGCCATTCATGTATTTATTCAGGATTTGAAAGTAGAGCGCCATTCCCAAATTTGTTCGGGATTTGTTTTTTTCTTTTTTTGGGTGCCGATAAAGCACTGGCCATGGCCTCTATCATGTTTTTCTTTCCACAAGGGGGCAGCATTTCCCTTTTTCCATGTTAGCACTTTGTTCTAGCTTCAGCTGTTCTTAAAGCCCTGTATAAACCAATGTGTATGTATTGCATTGTATTTTGGACAGCCGCCCTCATTTCAAGCTTATATAACTCCAGACTCATAAAATTTAAGAATTAACTCTTTTTTTTCTGAAAACGAAGAGAGTCTAAGGTTTCTTACGCTAGCCCTATATAAACCAATATGTATGTATTGCATTGTATTTTGGACAGCCGGCCTCATTTCAAGCTCATATAACTCCAGACTCATATCATTTAGGAATTAACTATTTTTTTTCTGATGACAGAAGAGAGTCTATGGTTTCTTGCGCTTCATTGAATGTTTATGTGGTCCTAATACTAACATTTCTGTGGGTCCTGGAATTTGAGTGACAATGACAAAAACCCTGGCACTGGAGTGGACACATTTTTGCACATGTCTGGCAGTGAATGAGTTAACATGAAAAAATGGTTTTCATTTTCATTTTGGCAGCGGTCAATGTCAAGGGTCACTAAGCCTCTCATGAAGTACAGGTTGGTAAAAAGTAGGTAGCAGTTACATTTCAAATACCTGCTGGACTTTCCTTAGTTTGTTTTATGTTTGCTTGCTGTGTCTGGAATTTCTGTATATAATACTGTTGGGGTAATTCGCTATATGAACATTTTTAAACAAACTATGCGAAAGAGATGTTTAAAAATGTTCGAATTGCGAATTACATATATCATTTTGATAGTATTGCTGTTTATGGCTAAATCTGGGATTACTGTATTTTCCAGTGTATAAAGCTGACTGGAGTAAAAGTCGTTCTCTCAAAGAAAGGTGTATTTTCAATTTTTTTTACATATACAGTAAAGTCTCGTTATATCGATATTCTCGGAAGTCGGAAAAAATATCGATATAACCGGACTATCGATATATCCGATCCTGCGGGCATGTAATTTTCTCCTTGAGTTCATAGAAATAGTATCGTAATAAGCAGTACTATCGATATAACCGATATCGATATAACGAGACTTTACTGTATATGGCGCACCGGACTATAAGGCGCAAAAATTAATGAATGAAAAAAGTTTTTCAAATATAAGACACTTTGTTTACCTCCACTTGAACCATGAAACATCTTTGTTTGCGGAGTTTGAAAACATATCCATGGATGTCCACTTTGCTCTCGGCCTCCAGACACTCCATCATGGCGTCAATGGCGATGTAGGTTCCTGTCCTGCCCACTCCAGCGCTAAAAAAGGACAAATGTGTTCCTGTTTATCGTGCAAAATCAATTCAAGATGAGTTCAGTCGCAATCAATAGGCGGATGTAGTTGAATGACAAACGGGATTTCCAATTAAATTGTGAAAATCCACACGGGGGAAGCATTTCCTTTTTTCCCTGCTTTGTTCCAGCTTCAGCTGTCATTAAAGCGCGATATTTCTACCGGAAACAAATTCCTTGTGTGTTCTACATACTTGGCAATAAAGATGATTCTGATTCTGATATAAAACAATGTGTATGTATTGCATTGTATTTTGGACAGGTGCCCTCATTTCAAGCTCATATAACTCCATACCCATATAATTTAGGAATAAACTATTTTTTCCAGATGAAAGAAGAGAGTCCTAGGTTCTTTACGCTGCACTGAATAGTCCTAAATAGTCCCACATATATAGTCCTAAAACTATATCTGTGGGTCGTGGAATTCGAGTGACAATGACAAAAACCCTGGCACTGGAGTGGACACATTTTTGCACATGTCTGGCAGTGAATGAGTTAAGACTAAAAAAACAGTCAAATTTGTAAGCTACGATTTGGCTAAAAAGTCAAGAAAAACAAAGTCATACCAATGGATTGTCTCCTTGTATTGATTCAGATGAGAAAACCAATCCAATTTGTGATAATTAAGATGTCAATGTTAAACAACTCTACAGAATTGGACGTACCTGCAATGGACGACGATGGGCCCGCTGAAAACATTTTTAAAGGAGTTGACGCGGCGGCGGAGTTTCAGGAGGAGCTGCGGCTCCTCGGGGACGCCGTGGTCCGGCCAGCTAATGAATTGGATGTGGGTCACCTCTCTCTCAGCGTTTTCTTTCCTCTGGGAACAGGAAATGACATGCTATGCACAACGCATTGGCAGCGCACTGCAGTGATAACAGATCTTTTTCACAGCAGCGGACTTACATTGGTCAGTTTAAGACGGCGGATGAAATAATCGGAGAAGTGATCCTCTGCGTTGAGCTTGACGCCAAACTCCTCATATGTCTCCATCTCCAGGTCAGAAGAAGGCCAGTACTGCACACACTTGTTCTGCAATAAAAACATGAATACAGTTACAAATACATCGTACCGATAAAGCACTGGTCAGACCTCTGGCAATGTTTTTCCACTTCCGCGAGGGTGTGACGTGCGAACTCACCAGTGACCATCGATTCGCAATCCAAAATTGACAAAGCTTGACTTTTAAGGTTGTATTTTATTCTGACCTTGTTTCCCTCTTCGCAACGCGTCACCATGACAATGATAGAAGAACGCTGCTCCCAGATCATCCTCCAGAAGTCACGCACAGTTTCTTCCTTTGGGCCTGTAAAACATACACGTGTTCACATGCACGGCCACACTTGAACAACCGTATTTATTCGAGTATCTTCTTCTTTTCCTTTCGGCTTTTCCCTTCAAGGGGTCGTCAATCAGTGTCCTCCATCTTCAGAGATTTGATTTGCATGTTTGATTTGGCCAAGGTTTTACGTCGGATGCCCTTCCTGACACAACCCTCTGTACTTATCCGGGCTTGGGACCGGCACAATAAGGCACTGGCTTGTGTCCACTTGTGGCTACAGAACAAGCAACTCTCTGAACATTTGATGACCGTATTTATTCGAGTATAACGCGCAAAATTTTCCCCCTAAAAAGGAAATCAAAAGTTTGGGTGCGCGTTATAAACGAGGCCTGGGAAAAAAATCTCACATATAGTTAATCGGTGTCTGAAACTCATGACAAAATGTTACAGGAAACCAGGGCAGACAACTCTGAAAAGTTGCCTGCCCGATTTTTCACAACTTGAAACACAATAAGACGACTAATCGCAAAAAAAAAAACATTGTTGCAAAGTATTAAGGATTGATAATCAGAATATATAACAGAACAACACTTTAAAATTAACTAATTGATGTAACTACCACAAATGCTCAGTTGCTTAATTTGTCGTAAATATCCTTTGCTGATGATTTTGCTCCAGTTGTCGTTTGTCCATACACTTCCCGGCAGGTTGCACAGTGCAATATTTGCGTTGCGTCGTCTGCTGCAAGCCACGTAAACTCCTCTTTCCACGACACTCTCAATGTATGTTTACGTTTTGTAGCGTCGTAAAATTTGTTAGCTTCTTTTGAGTCTCTCTTCTGGGGCTGACGTTTTGGCTTGATTCCTAACCACTTACCCATTTTTCTTATGTTCTCTGTGCGTCTACTTTTGAAAATGATATGCAAATGCACAACCTGATAACGCTTGGGAAAGTCCGGGCGCGAAGTTATTCGATGCAAGCTTCTGATTGGCTGCCGAGTATGTCAATTGCCAAACGAACCGAAATTAAAAATTGCCAAACGATTTGAAAAAAAAAATCTTTTTTTTTTTTTTTCCTGGAAAAAGTTGTCGGCCACCCGGGCAGAGAGGTTCTGGAAGTTGTACGCCTGGCGTAAAAGTTACACGCCTCGGGCATCCGGACAGACGTTATTTCAAACACTGATTTAATGCTTTATCCCTTCCAGGAGGAGGCATCATTTCAATGGTTATTCAGCTGTTGTTAAGGTGCCCTTTAGTTTCGATTCTCGGAAAGACCCGGATCACACACATTCCTTTTTTTTTAATTGTTGATTAACATTTCTTTAGCTACGCTTCATTTCTTTTCCTTGCCCACACTGAAACGTGAGTTAAGCATTGCTGTTTTGCACATTTACCAACATCCAGAGTTTCGATTCAGTGTTCTTCATATTTTAATTGATATACTGTTACCCGTTAGTCTGAGCCGAGAAAAAGTGAACCAAAATGTTATACCAATTTTTAATTGAAAATTAGGGGTGCGCGTTATACACATGTGCGTGTTATACTCGAATAAATACAGTAATACATGTTGGATAATAAAGTGAAAGCATGACAGAGAATTGAGGTACCTTGAGCTGCAATGTACTTCTTGGATTCCTTGTAGCCCTGCACAAAATAAGCAAACAACAAGTTGAACCCACCTACTTCCAAAATACAAAAAACCAACCGCAGTAGCCTGTTCAAATTTAGTACAAGTAGCATGTCCGGTATACTGTACAGCAGGGGTGCTCCTTTCGTCGATCGCAATCGGCCAATCAATCCTCAAGATACTATTGGGAGATTGCACGACAAGGCGATGTGACAATGCAATGAAATGACGCTGTACTAATAAAGTTGAGTGGTTTCACAAAAAAATAGATGTCAGCCTATCAGCAATCCTTTCACTTGATTGATAGACCGGACAACCAATCAGATGATATTTCATTATTAGGTACACACCGACACCATTTTTTTGTTTCCTAACTGACATCAGAAAAACGTTTTATAGCATCCAAAATACCCCAAACACGCAGGTTGATATTTTTAGTCAAATGCAAAACACAAATTAAAAACGACTTAAAGTGTCACAAAACTACTTCAAAATGACCTCAGAGTTTCAGTTTCAGAAGGTCCCGCCCCCTTGTTCGTGACGTCGCGCCAGGACGTCTTGCCTTGCTCTAGAATCAAATCAGCTTCAGATTCGGAGAAGATGCTTTCTTGTTACTCATCTAGTGATGAATATGATTCAAATAGTTCTGAAGAGGAAAGCATAAATGTTTGCAATCGATTAAAGAAGTACTCCCTTATCAATTGAGCCGTCAGGAATCCAATGTAGTGTCCCGGAAAATGAACAAGATGGCGCCCAAGCTCCGTTGGAAATGGGCTGATTTGTCTGCTGAGAATTTGTGTCAACCAGTATCAAATAGTTGTCTTGGTGCAACACACAACGATTCACCATCGCGTTATTTATGTTTTTTCCTTCTAATTTCGCCATCAACACGAAGTTTTCAGACCAAATAAAGTACACAAAATGCATTGTGTGTCGCTTTCTCGGTCAGGGGCGTTCCAGACGTGACGTCACGGTACATATCATCACCAATTCAAAAACGAGACTTCCTGAATATTCAGTGCAAGTCTTAAAACTTAAAATACTACAGCTATATGCCATGGAATCTTTGTAAAATACGCTCAGTAGAAGTCATTTGAAGTGATTTTACAAATTATGGACGCAACTTGTGTGGTTGTCCTTTAAGTCTCATGATTTGGTTGGGAGACTCCCGATTTTGACCACAATACTTGCAATAATTTGTAAGTTGAAACAAAATAAAATGTAAAAAACAAAATACATTTTTGTACTAATTAAATGTATAAATAAACAATGAA
Source organism: Hippocampus bargibanti (assembly GCF_051943395.1). Taxonomy (NCBI): domain Eukaryota; kingdom Metazoa; phylum Chordata; class Actinopteri; order Syngnathiformes; family Syngnathidae; genus Hippocampus; species Hippocampus bargibanti. The sequence continues at coordinate 25,129,440 of NC_142740.1, read as the reverse complement.
ATCATTTTTGTTTGATTTACTTCTATTGTAGACTTTTGTAACGCTCACATTATTTTAACACGTACCACAGAGTCGCGAGTACGAAAATCCCCCGATTTATGATCTCCGAAACGTAATATGTATGTTATGTTGTGCAACATCTGCGGTTATACCTGAATTTTTCTGATTTGGTTTTTTTCATGCGTGGTTGCCGGTGGAGCGCTGGCCGTGGCCTCTGGTCATGTTTTTTTCCACATTTCCCGTTTTGTCTATGTTGGCGCTTTGTTACAGCTTCAGCTGTTGTTGAAGCGCTATATAAACTAATATGCTAGCTATTTGGTATGTAGCTAGCTACCTAGCTAGCTATCTGTTTGCTGTCTGTCTGGCTGGCTATATATTGACTATCTAGCTGGCTATTAGCTGTCTGTCTGCCTGGCTATCTGCCTGTCTAGCTATTGGCTAAATATTAGCTAGCTTTCTATCTATTTGAGTTACTTCTGGTGAGTGAGTGAACGCTGCCGCTGCTCACCTGCAGACAATCTGATCCTATGATTGTAAAGTGACTTTGAGAGTTTTGAAAGGCGCTTAGAAATTAAATGGATTATTATTATTATACGTCAACATAAGATGCAAGAATCCTCATGATATTTCTCACTAAATATAATAGGTAGATCATTTTGACTTGGTCATTTCAAAAGTAGCTCCTATGCTGAAAAAAGTGTGAGCCCCCCTGCTGTATGTACACTGTACTTTCCATACATCAATGAAGCTGGCGTTGATATAGTCGCATCCCGCCGCTCCGTTTCCTGTGCTCAGCTGGACTCGGTTGTAATCGTCTGTTCGGATAAGAAAATGTTTTGACTACGTCGGAGACAAGTGTTGCGTACTGTAGTTGCATTTTTGGCTGTCGTGTACCAAGCAAAGACATACATGGTAGGATGTCGACATAACGGTTCTTGGGGAAGTTGCAGTTTTTCTTGGCCTCTCTCATTGTGTAACGGGTGAATATTTTGGGGATGCTCTGAAAACAAATATTTATTTTCATCAATTGCTACGCCTTCGAATACCATCAACGCACCAAAAGATTAGCTCAAAATATAAAAGAATGTAACCTGAAACTCATCCAGAAAAAGGCGTCCCTCATCAGCCAGTTTCCGTTTGTAGGCTTCCAGCAAGATATTGGCTTCAATTGGCTCTACAGAAGCTGCGCAAGAACAAACCACGTCAAAACATGAAAGTTATACTTTATTATATATTTTATACACATATATATATTTTTTCTTTTGACTTCAAGATAGCGCGGCGACAGTGTTTGCCAGCAGCTCTCGTATGTTGTTTTTCTACTTCTTTCTTTCCTTTCATCTTCCTTATTTGAGAGTCAGTACTGGAAAGCTTGCTATCTAGCTGGCTATCTATTAGTTATATAGCTACCTAGCTAGCTGTCTTTCTATTAGCTATCTGTTGGCTAGCTAACTTTTTATCTATTTGAGTTACTTCCGGGTTGAGTGTGGCTACGCGTGTGGCTACGTGTGTGGCTGCCGCTGCTTACCCACAGAAAAACTGATCCTGTGACTGTAAAGTGGCCTTGAGAGTTTTGAAAGGCCTTTCAAAACTCTCAAGGCCACTTTACAGTAAATGAAATGTATTATTCTTATTATTATTAATATTATTATTATTACTAAGCATCTTTTTGCTATCTATTAGCTATCTGGCCGGCTAGCTAGCTATCTCGCTGGCTATCTATTACTTTTATAGCTATCTAGCTGGCTAGCTGGCTGGCTATTTATTAGCTATCTATTGGCTATCTATTAGCTATCTAGCTAGCTTTCTATCTATTTGAGTTACTTCCGGGTTGAGTAAGTGCTGGCGCATGCGACTGCCGCTGCTTACCCACAGAAAAACTGATCCTGTGACTGTAAAGTGGCCTTGAGAGTTTTGAAAGGCGCTTATAAATGAAATAATGAATTATAAAAATAATTATTATTATAACAGTTAACCAAAACTGCTTTGAAAACTATTCAGTAGGTGTTTTATGCACCTTCTGGGTTGTATGTTGTAGCTCCTGTATATGTTGAAGAAATCCATCATATAAATTGGAATATAAATTTCACTTTTAGAATTTTACTGCTGGAATCATAAAATATTAATATCATATTCATATTGGGATTGAACCAATGACCTCTGTCGGCACTGTGAGGTTGCCGCCTCACCACCTCACGACCAGGTGTACATTAAAATACACATTTCTACTCACTTGCATTGGGGATGAGAAGCATATTTTCACTCATGTCTCTGCAAACACCAAGATCACATGACCACAGTTACACAGTTTCTTCCTCAACAGCAACTTCTTATTTGTTTACATCGTCTCTGTAAATACTGGGCATTGAGAAGTCAAATAATTCAACACACGAGAGCAATATGTTGAAGACATTATAATGTCTTAAAATGTGCTTACCGGAATCGTTGGCGTTTCACTAAATAGATTTTATAGATGACCACAAGGAGCGCCACAGAAGTGAATATTATGAGGAAGACAAGAAACCCTGTCAGGGCTTTGTCATTGTCTGTCAAACGAAGGACGGGACAACAGTAAATCAGCTCTTTCTTTTACTAAGCGCGTGTGTGTGTGTGCGTGCATGTGTTTGAATGTACAGACGCTCCCCAACTTACGAATGAGATACGTTCCAAATGGTTGTTCATATGGTGAATTCTTTCGTAAGTTGCTTCAGTGCTATATTTTTTATGTAATGTATCTTTAAAGCTTATATAAGCATGTTTAAGACTTATATAAGCATGTTTAAGGTTTATATAAGGATGTTTAAGGTTTATATAAGTATGTTTAAGGCTTGTATAAGTTTGTACTGAAAAATAAATACAGTAAAGTCTCGTTATATCGATATCGGATATATCGATAGTCCCGGTTATATCGATACTATTTCTATGCACGCACGGAGAAAATTACATGCAAACAGGGTCGGATATATCGATAGTCCCGGTTATATCGATATTTTTTCGGACTCCCTTGAATATCGATATAACGAGACTTTACTGTATTTAATAAAATATATGCTCGATGAAGATATGTACATGTACAACATACTATATATGTTACTACAAAAATGTTTGAAGGTACCATTGTTTGTAACTCTAATGTTCATAAGTAGGGGAGCGTCTGTGTTTATATATATATATATATATAGTAAAGTCCCGTTATATCGATATCGGATATATCGATAGTCCCGGTTATATCGATACTATTTCTATGCACGCACGGAGAAAATTACATGCAAACAGGGTCGGATATATCGATAGTCCCGGTTATATCGATATTTTCTGGACTCCCTTGAATATCGATATAACGAGACTTTACTGACTTATTTACTGACTTTATTTAATAAAATATATGCTCGATGAAGATATGTACATGTACAACATACTATATATGTTACTACAAAAATGTTTGAAGGTACCATTGTTTGTAACTCTAATGTTCGTAAGTGGTGGAGCGTCTGTGTTTATATATATATATGTGTGTGTGCGCGCGTGTGTGCATACATTTTGCATGTGAACAACATGGTGCCTATATATATATATATATATAGGCACCATGTAGGCACCATATAGGCACCATGTAGGCACCATATAGGCACCATGTTGTTCACATGCAAAATGTATGCACACACGCGCGCACACACACACGCACGCACACACACAAAATGACCTACAATGAGTGGTGACAGTTTCTGCCCAGATTGAACTGAAGAAGTCCCGGTTGGATGCAAATATCTGAAACAGCAGAACATTATTTTGGCAGCAATTTTGTTTTGTAAGCAAAATGTAAGAGGGAAAGTAAAAGCCATATTACAAAACACATTGAATGCACACACCTCCACGCGATAGGTTGTAGAGTAGCTCAGATCTTGGAAGAGGAATTTGCAGTCGGGTTTATTTTTTCTTTGCACAACCGTACTATCCTGATAAAGTATTGCGTTGAGTTTCTTCTTGGGTCCATTAAACTTATTTGAATGGACACACTTTACTTCAATTATATTGTTGTTTACAACAACTACGTGCAGGTCGGTGATGCCTTCTGGAACTGTGAAGGGCAAAAGAGAAATATGTTCAGGATGACCATTTATCACATTTTATTTATGTATTTATTTATTGAAATAGTTTTGACCAGGGTTGTCAAAGTCATTTTTTGCCGTGGGCCACATTGTAGTTATGGTTTCCTCTCGAGGGCCGTTATGAATTTGGAGAACCCATTAGAATGTTTAATCCCCTCCACATATTACAGATCGAGCACACACCAAATTAATGAATAACTAGTTTTCAAATCTGAAGTCAAGAATAATGACTGTTATTGTGGTTTACATCCAAAAATATAACATTTTGGTTAGGATTTTAGCAAGCATCATGGAATTTCACAAGTTTGATTTGCTTTTGCGGGCCGAAAAAAATAATGTGGCAGGCCGGATTTGGCCCCCGGACTTTGACTTTGACACCTGTGGTTTAGACAGCTATGATTTGGACAACTTCAACTGCTTAAAAGTCGACGATTTTGATCTAATCTATTTTAAACTGTCATCTCATCCACCACTCACTAACTACCGACTGCAGGGTGACAACAGTTCAGATGACTGAACATTTTTATGACCTTTGTGCCTGTGACTAGGGCATGTGCGCGACACCAGGGCATGACGATGACACTGGTCGGAAATTTGTGGTTATTTACTTGGTCTCAGTGCAGGAGGATGTTAACGCGTACAGGCGCCTACTCTCATGAAATGTGTTTCTAGCACACCAACTAAAGATTCATTGGATATGCTGCATTATATATAGTATCGCTAGCTTTGTTATGCAACTCCCAACACTGCCCGCAAAACACAAATACACAGAATAAATTAGTGTTTTTGTTGTTTCTGTTGTGTTTATGCTTGTTTAGCTGTTCTCTGTCTTCCTGATCAATTTGAAGATATTCACAAAATAAATGTGGTCATGAAATTTACCATTTTTAACTCCTGTTTTTTTTCTCACCTGGGTCTTTTTCTGTCGGCATGGCGTAGTGTGCACCGGCTGTTTTGTCACTTAAAGGACAACCGACGTCTCCAGACAAGTTGTGTCCATAATTTCAAATGACTTCTGAGTGTATTTTACAAAGATTCCACCGCATATAGCTATATTTTACGTTTTAAGACTCGCGCTGAATATTCCGGAAGTCTTGTTTCTGAGTTGGTGACGAGTCCTCATCCTACGTCACTGAAGGAACGCCCCTGACTGAAAAAAGGATACATTGTCGCAGTCCTTCCATCACGTCAATGCATTTTGCTGTACTTGTTTGGTCTGAAAACTTCGTGTTGCACCAAAAAGAGGCAGAAGAGGGCGACAAAGCTCCGTGTAAGGAATTAATCAGCCTGTGGAAACGGACTGATTAATTCCTTCCACGGAGCTTTGTCGCCATTTTCTGCCTCTTTTTAGTGCTACATTTTCCCCCCCTATTGCCTCAAAATGGCACGGAATAAATTCTTTAATCGATTGCAAACATGTATGCTTTCCTCTTCAGAAGTATTTGAATCATATTCATAACTGGATGAGTAACAAGAAAGCATATTCTCCGAATCTGAAGCCATTGTTTTGATTCTCCAACAAGGCAAGACGTATTGGGGTGACGCCACGAACAAGGGGACGGGACCTTCTGAAACTGGTCACTTCCGGGTTCTTTTTTTTTTGCAGATTTGGGACACTTTAAGTCATTTTTATTGGTGTTTTGCATTTGACTAAAAATATCATACTGCGTATTTTGGCAATTTTAGATGCTATAAAACGTTTCTCTGATGTCAGTTAGGAAACAAAAAAGTGATGTCGGTTGTCCTTTAAATGCTTAAATCTTTTTCAAGTGTCTGAATTCATTCGGGAAATGAAGCTATGACGTGGAGCGCTATTCCCAAATTTATTTGCGTTTTGGTTTTTCTTGCTGGGGTGCCGATAAAGCGCTGGCCAGCTGTTGTTAAAGCGCTATATAAACCAATATATGTATGTATTGCATTTTATTTGGGACAATCACCCTCATTTCAAGCTCATATAACTCCAGACTAAAAGAATTTAGGAATTAATTTCTGAGGACACATTGAATGTTTATGAATGTTTATGTATTCCTAAAATTCAATATTCTGGGTGTCCTGTAATTTGAGTGACAATGACAAAAACCGGGCACTGGAGTGGACACATTTTTTCACATCGTCTGGCAGTGAATGAGTTAAGGTGTAGATTTCGGCAAACACTGATGTACAATCATTCAAAAAGGTTTGTTGTTGGGACACATCTTGATTTTTTTAACCCCTGAGCAGATGAGATCCTATTACCGGTAACACTCACGACTATTACAAGTAAAAGGTCTTCATGGAATGTGACCACAGACCACAGGTGTCAAAGTCAAGGCCCGGGGGCTAAATCTGGCCCGCCACATCATTTTATTCGGCGTGTGAAAGCAAATCTCGCATGTCGAATGCCATGATGCTTGCTAAAGTCTGAACCAACATTTCAAATTGTCGTATGTAAACCACAATAACAGTCATTATTCTTGCCTTCAGATTTGAAAACTAGTTATTCATTAATTTGTTGTGCGCTCTGTATGTAAGAGATGGAGGAGTTGAAATATTATAATGGTTTATTGAAATTCAGAACGGCCCTCGAAAGGAAATTGTAACCACAACGTGGGCCGTGGCAAAAAAATGAGTTTGACACTCCCTGCCATAGATCATGTGATGATCTTTATCCACCAAAGAAATGAGAAAAAATGGACACAATTATTGGTTAGCAAAGAGCAATGAATTATTACCCCCAATGGCAGTTGTGAAGTTATGTGTCGTTGCATGTCCAACATACTCATTCCTATACACGGGTTGGATTTTACATGTATAATTGGTGTATGGATCCAAGCCATCAACGATACAACCAACATGCGTCTGATTTTGTTTCCTTGCCATGCCTAGGAGAAAAAAATGACAGAATTTAATTTCAGAGAGTTTATGTTTGTCATCAAGTGAAGGGCATATTTCTCTTCTGAACACCAGAGGCCATCTCACTTACTTACCAAATTTTGTGTTCCAGTTTTCCGTTTGAGGCACGCACATGCATTCATATGTTAGCTGATTTAGTCTGTGTATGACATCTGTACAATTCTCACTCGTTGCCACCCATCCCATTACGACAGATGTATCAGTATTGCTGGTCGCTACGGTGTGGATTTCAAGATCTGTGGATGCACAAGTAGCCACCTTCAACCCCGTTCGGCATATGCGCAGGTAACGTTTTCAACATACAAGTTGTGTTGAGTTCACTGTGGCCGATTTCAACACACCGCAGTCAATCCTGACGGAAAGTGGTGGCAGGTTTGCTATGATGACATCAAACTCCAAAATCTGACCAGTACAGAGGTAGTCTGTGAAGGGTTCCAAATCAGACACGTTTTTGGGGATTTGACCATCTGAAAACACATCAAAACTCTCACAAACATCTCACACCAGGTACTTATTTTCTACAACATGGAAGCGATCATTGAAGCGACTGGAGCCAGCGGCCTGTTTTAATTTTGAATTCTATTTTTTTTGTATTCGTTTGATTTCATTATTTGATTTTCATGCACAACACATTTTGACTTGACTTACCGAGTACATGTTTTTTCATATTCTTGAAAAACGTTTGCCAACTGCTATTTCAGTGTCTTGCATTGTGTACGGTACGCTTAAAGGACAACCGATGCCTCCAGACAAGTTGTGTCTATAATTTGTAAAATCACTTGAAATGACTTCTACTGAGCTTCTGTGTAAGCTCTCAGTCGTACAGGAGTGGTCCATCGATGAGAAGGTTTCTTCAGCCGTCATCTGTACAAACTTTTGTACAGATGACGGCTGAAGAAACCTTCTCATCGTTCTACTGAGCTTATTTTACAAATATTCCACGGCATATAGCTATATTTTACGTTTTAAGACTCGCGCTGAATATTCAGATAGTCTTGTTTTCGAGTTGGTGACGATTCCTGACATCACGTCACGTCAGGAACGCCCCTGACCGAGAAGGCGACACACAATGCATTTTGGGTACTTTGTTTGGTCTGAAAACATTGTGTTGATGGCGAAATTGGAAGGAAAACACATGAATTGTGTGTTGCACCAAGACTACTATTTGATACTAGTTGACACAAATTCCCAGCAGACAAATCTGCCCATTTCCAACGGAGCTTGGGCGCCATCTTGTGCATTTTCTGGGACGCTACATTGGAGTCCTGAAGGCTCGAATTGATGCGGAAGGACTTCTTTAATCGATTGCAAATATTTATGCTTTCCTCTTCAGAACTATTTGAATCATATTCATAACTGGATGAGTAACAAGAAAGCATCTTCTCCGAATCTGAAGCCATTGTTTTGATTCTCGAGCAAGCAAAGACGTCTTGGCGTGACGTCACGAACAAGGGGGTGGGAAACTCTGATCTCCGAGGTCATTTTGAAGTAGTTTTTGGACACTTTCAGTCATTTTTATTGGTGTTTTTCATTTGACTAAAAATATCAGCCTGCGTGTTTTTGCGTATTTTAGATGCTATAAAACATTTTTCTGATGTCAGTTAGGAAACAAAAAAATGGTGTCGGTTGTCCTTTATTATTATATACAGTAAAGTCTCGTTATATCGATATTCAAGGGAGTCCGAAAAAATATCGATATAACCGGGACTATCGATATATCCGACCCTGTTTGCATGTAATTTTCTCCGTGCGTGCATAGAAATAGTATCGATATAACCGGGACTATCGATATATCCGATATCGATATAACGAGACTTTACTGTAATTATATGATTTTTAATTATATGCTCAGTTTGAACCTATTCAATAATCTGTTTTGATTTTATTTTTATTTAAAAAAAAGAATTTATCTGTGTTCTTATGAACACACTTGGCTTAAATGGGTTAAAATGAAAAATGGAGTTATGGCTTAACTAGACAATGAAATGAATGAAAATGATTGTAGTGTGTTACGGCACCAGGAACATTTCAGTAACATCTGTTACATAACAGTAACGTAAAGAATTAAACAACTTGGGTATCTTACCTAGACACGAGTAAACAACGGTAAGATTGGAACATCGGGGCGGTAACTCTGCTGTGATTTCTGCAGGAAGGCTGAAGGACACATTCTGTGGGATTACATTAGAAAATCCGGGGAGGAAATCTGCAGAATAAAACAACCATATAGAAAAAGTTGGCTGCGGCATCTTTTGACAAAGGCGGTATCGTTAAACATACCCACACTGATGAACTCTGTTCGCTTGAAGGACGAATTTCGACTTGCACAAGTGAAGGTTGTCGTGAGATTAGAGCAAATGTCACCGTAGGCTGGTTTGAGGCACAATTTATTGTCACATCGCTCCAAGTGACTATGATTTGGAAGTGACAGTGACGTGCTGATATTCCATTTGGTGGAGAAGGAAAGGCAACCACTGGTGCATCTGCCAAAAGTGATGTCATCTTGGCCTAAAATATACATGCAATGCTCACGTCTTTTCACTGATACAGTAAATTTGTCAAGTTAAATTGAAGATACAATTCCAGGGATGCATCTGAGAAATTAAAAAAGGGGTCCAGTTGGCCCCGCTTGGGTCTGAAAAGGGGGGGCAAATTTTAAAATGGATGGGGCCTGATTAAACTTGATTGCCCCTGTCTACAAAACTGATTGAAATAAATTAAAATACATTCATTGGAGCATGGTATGACTCCGTTGCAAATGAAAAACCATTACTTGAGTAAAATCTATTGTCCTAATATATCAAAAATTTTAATTGAAGTCAGAGAATGTATTCATACATAAAATAATGAAAACATTTCAATTTTCTTTAGTTACTACACAATCAATCTGTGCTATTTTGATATTCGACAGTATTACAGAGAAGACAAAGAGAACACACTTAGCACAATATTTCTTACTTCTTATTTTCCTTTTGGCTTTTCCCTTCACCACAGCGAATCAGTGTCCTCCATCTTCAAAGGTTTGATTCACTTGCTATTTTTGGCCAAGCTTTTAATTATGTAAATTAGTTTGAAAACAATTGCCACTTATTTGCATGAAATTACGATTTTTTTTAAATAACAAATAATGTAAGTTCGTTCAAAATCAGTTGCCACCTATTCACATAAAACTGTTTTTTAAATAATAGATTACATTATGTAAATTAGTTTAAAAACAATTGCCACTTATTTCAATGAAATTTTGATTTTAAAAAAATAATAAATTATGTAAATTAGTTTAAAAACACTTGCCACTAGTATCTACTTAAACAAATTTCTTTGCTTTGAAAATTTCCAATGTGCATCAAAGCTCGAAAATCATTCCCATTGGCCACTAAATTCGAATCATTAACAACAGTTTTCTGCAATGAATTGTCACTACCCTGCGCAGACGTATTCGATTGTTTCTTACAAAAGAAAAATGTTTGTTTGCCGCTTGTTTTTAATGTGTTTTAGAGTTTGACTAGTTCTCAAGATCCGCCATGTTCGATGTAAATAATGCAATGCACCATGGGTAAAAAAAATCGATTAGCCCTTTCGTCATTTACCGGCGGATCACGAAAAAGTCCGAGATATCCTCTACGACGATTCGGAACGCACCAAAACAAACGCAATGTGATTCTGACAACATATCGGTAAGACAAGATGGTAGACGACAAAAGTTAAAACATCTGAAGGAAAACGAACAGTTTTCAATTGCTGTTTAACTAAATGTGGTTCTTTAGCTATTTTAACAGAAGTAGATCATATGTGGCGCAGCTCACGTAGCAATATGTGCTAATCGTAATAGATTTGAGCCGGCGCAGTGGAGTTCCAAAGTTGCGCCAGTGGCTGTTAAAATGCGTAAATGGCGCAGATGCATCCCTGCAATTCAGTCAAAAACTCAGACCGTTTTACTCACTCATGTCTCCCGTAAACGTCTTCCGACTATCACTGCTGAAGTTACATGTTGCAATGTTGCCACCACCGGCGAGATATTGAACTTGGTGCTCGTATGCACTGCATGGCTTGAGTTTCAAGATGTCGACGAATGTCTGATTGGAGTTTTTTTTCAGTGGCACCCCATCATCAGTCAAAATGATTGTGTACTCGCCAGTGAAAGAGCTGTTGATGCTGAACCTGAAGCCATACTTGATGGGTGTCACCGTGTAGGAGCCTGAAGGAAAAGAAACATGATGAATGTTTGTGAATGTTAGCCGTATCATTATTGATTTTTTTTTTAAACTGATGAATGAGTAAAGTGGTACTCACAGTGAATGGGTATAATGGCTGTTGTTGAGAGAAAGAACAAGAAAATATTAAAAATGTCAAAATAACCCCAATCAAATCCCTTTTCCGATAATCCCTGCAATAACTTGATTTTAGTAATATTATGAAAAAAAAAATGCCAGGTTAATGTATTACAAAAATAATGACTAGCTGCATTTTGACACACATTGTAGTTGGAGCTGACGTGTAAATAAAGATTAACCAAGCTCAATTTCAAAAAGCCTGAGGATCAATCACTCCCTCCTATGATATTATAATAATCATAATAATACATTTCATTTATCAGCGCCTTTCAAAACTCTCAAGGACACTTTACAGTCACAGCATATTTTTTCTGCAGGTGAGCAGCGGCAGCCACAGGCGCCAGTGTTCACTCAACCCGGAAGTAACACAGCAAACAACAACAAATAGATAGCTAGCTAATAGATAACTAATAAATTGCTAGCTAGATAGCAAGCCAGCTAGATAGCAAGCTAGTTAATTCCTAAATTAACACTCCTCCTTAAAAAAAAAACTAAATAACAAATAACATGACAACACAAAGACACAGAGTCATTCATTCTTCATCACTTTCTGTACCCTCTATGTGACATGAAGCAGTGTTGTTCGGATCAAAAAAATGCAATCATAACAACTACTTAGCATTCAAGTTTCATGCAAAATTTTCATCGAAATATTTGATTTTTCCATAGAATAATCAATACTTTGCCAGAAAAAAATAAACATCAATAGGGGCAGATCAAGAGAACATCAATTCAAGGTTTCCTAAATATGTTTTTCAAAATAATTACTGATTACTCACTTGAAATAATGTAAAAATCTCACCATTTCCAGGAGTCACTCCATGAGAGATATAAGGGAAGTTTGTGGGAAAGACCCTTGAGCTGCTATTTGAAATATTCGCGACTGTAGCTTCTCTTGCGGAGGTCGTCGGGATAGGAACTGGAGAAGAGAGAACATTCACTTGTCAAACATGTTCCAGTGCATGCGTTGAAAGTCTTCATTCAGAACCAGTGAACAATACATGAAGCTGGAACCGGGTGATCAAAGTGAGAAGATACAGGTGGCCGTGGATATAAACTCATTCACGAATGTATTCCTCATTGTCAAAGCTCCGAGTTCAAATGTGGTCTTGGTTCTTCCAGTGTGGCGATTGATTGTCTTCCACATGATTCTAGAGGCTTCCTTCCACGATTCTAAAAACGGCTTCACAATTTCATTGAAGCGTGTAATATGTCCAAATATGTGAATGTGAGTTTTAACTCATTCACTGCCTGACGTGCAAAAATGTGTCCACTCCAGTGCCAGGGTTTTTGTCATTGTCACTCAAATTCCAGGACCAACAGAATATTGAGTTTTAGGACTACATAAACATTCAATGCAGCGTTAGAAACCTTAGACACTTTTCTTTCATCAGAAAAAAGAGTTTTATATCTATCTATATATACACAATACTGTATACACAGTGTATACAGTATATATATACATACACAGTGTATGTATAGATAGATAGATAGATAGATAGATAGATAGATAGATAGATAGATAGATAGATAGATAGATAGATAGATAGATAGATAGATAGATAGATAGATAGATAGATAGATAGATAGATAGATAGATAGATAGATAGATAGATAGATAGATAGATATCAAGAGTAAAGACATTGTATGGTAGTGCACATCGAAATGAAAGCAAGTTCATGGGGTGAACAATGACAATGATCGTCAGGATATGGTTTTGTGCACTCTGTTTTCCTGGGCGAGGTGGGGGGAAGGGTGATGATACATGCACTGACGTTTCAACACTATAGACACACACACACACGCACACAAATAATCCAGCTCTTCCATATTTGTCTCATCCAACTTCTCCCTCAATCATCCAAAACATGTGGAGGTGACTGTAGCCTTTTTACGTCCCCTAACTGCTTTAGGCGTGCAGCTGGTTTCACATTTGTAACTAAAACTTCTTCATTTTGCACTTCCCCTTTTGCTCGACTTTTTCCTCAAGTCGTTTGCTTGCGTTTTCGCGTTTTGTATGTTTTGCCCGCGCTGCTCTACTCAAGTCAGGAAATAAAGATGAGTCAGAATCAAATGTCGAAGTGGTCAACTTTGTAGTTTGGACTTGTTTCGACAGTATTTGAGGAGTCAACTAATTTCAGTTGTTGAAATAATTGGTCTATCCAATAAAACAGCACGAGTAATTTTCTAAATACTGGACATTGACTTGACTTTATTCACTTGAAAGGACAACCGCCGCCTCTGGACAAGTTGTGTCCATAATTTGTAAAATCACTTCAAATGACTTCTACTGAGCATATTTTACAAAGATTCCACCGCATATAGCCATATTTTACGTTTTAAGACTCGCACTGAATATTCAGGGAGTCTTGTTTTTGAGTTGGTGATGATATCTACCGTGATGTCAGGTCTGGAACGCCCCTGACCGAGAAAGCGACTCACAATGCATTTTGGGTACTTTGTTTGGTCTGAAAACTTTGTGTTGATGGCGAAATTAGAAGGAAAAAACATAAATAACGCGATGGTGAATCGTTGTGTGTTGCTCCAAGACTACTATTTAATACTAGTTGACACAAATTCCCAGCAGACAAATCAGCCCATTTCCAACGGAGCTTGGTCGCCATCTTGTGCATTTTCCAGGACGCTACATTGGAGTCCAGATGCCTCAAAATGAGACGGAAGGACTTCTTTAATCGATTGCAAACATGTATGCTTTCCTCTTCAGAACTATTTGAATCATATTCATAACTGGCTGAGTAACAAGAAAGCATCTTCTCCGAATCTGAAGCCATTGTTTTGATTCAAGAGCAAGGCAAAGACGTCCTGGCGTGACGTCACGAACAAGGGGGCGGGACCTTCTGAAACTCGCCACTTCCGTGGTCATTTTGAAGTAGTTTTGGGACACTTGAAGTCATTTTTATTGGTGTTTTGCATTTGACTAAAAATATCAGCCTGCGTGTTTTGGGTATTTTAGATGCTAGAAAACGTTTTTCTGATGTCAGTTAGGAAACAGAAAATGGTGTCAGTTGTCCTTTAAGTTAATTCCAAGGGTTTCATTGAGATTACATTGAGTCTTGATTTAAATGACATTTTCTATGAAGCCTTTTAGGTTTCATAGAAAGATGAACAGAGGTTTACTCCAGTGTTATCAAGTTCAGAGTGCACGTGGATGCCATTTATCTCCCGACAGTTTCCGCAGATTTTACAGGAACAACCCCTAAAATATCTCCATCACCTCCCGCGTACACCAGTGAGCACACAGCACTACACAAAGCAGAACAGAAACAACACGTCGTGCTAAACGGCTTCTTTTTCCCACCAGCAGCCTTTGATTTGAACACGTTTTATAGCCTGAGGGGCACACAAAGCTGTCACTCGTTCATGTTTGCGGGTCGAAAACGGCGCATCAACTGCGCTCTCACAACCATTTTCATTTTTCAAAAAGACTCCGTTAACTAAGATTGAACGAAAGAGCAACATTTTGAAGAAACTACTTTATATCTGTCAAAGACAGAAAACAACAGCCATTTCTGATGCCTGAGCAATGGTTACTTACAGAAGGCCGGAGAGATGAGGACAGCCCACAGCAGGAGGGTCCAGAGACCACAATGACCTTCCATATGTGCCACCAAACACCTAATGACAACCAAACACCCAGATGGTAAATTCTGTTGTTCCACAACCAATTCCAAAATCAACATCAGGAGGAAAAAAAAGATATTGAAGCCACTTACGGTAGGTGACTTATCTGTTGACGCAGCTTCCACGACTTGTTCCCCAAAGCCAAAAACCTCGCCTCTGCCCTCAATTCAAGCGAGAGTGTTATCACGGCGAAAGAAGCCGCCTTTACCTTAACGTTGGGTGACAGGAAGCCTCATTTCACCACCGTCACCAAGAAAAGGAAGTTGTTGCATCGAGCATGTGTGAAAACCACCTGACTCAAGAAAAAAACATAGCACTTGCTTGCCACTTTTGAAAAGGATGTCTTGATAGCGAGCTAGCTAGATAGATAGATAGATAGATAGATGGATGGCTAGATAGATAGATAGATAGATAGATAGATAGATAGATAGATAGATAGATAGATAGATAGATAGATAGATAGATAGATAGATAGATAGATAGATAGATAGATAGATAGATGGCTGGCTAGCTATCTAGCTAGCTAGCTAGATAGATAGATAGATAGATAGATAGATAGATAGATAGATAGATAGATAGATAGATAGATAGATAGATAGATAGATAGATAGATAGATAGATAGATAGATAGATAGATAGATAGCCAGTTAGCTAGCTAACCAGTTAGCCAGCTAGCCAGATAGATTGAGATAGAGAGATAGCTTGCCAGTTAGCCAGCTATCCAGTTATCTAGTTAGCCAGTTATCCCGCTATCCAGAGAGAGAGATAAAAAGATACACAGACACACACAGACAGATATTCTGGAGACTGAAAAGTAATGGAAGTGTTGACTCACATGCATTCATGTCCACCCGGCGCCTGTGGTTGGAAATCAAATCTTTTAGCGGAATAATTTAAAATGTGACAAACATCTTCAAGGTTCTCTTTTTTGACTCCGCCCTTATTCACGACACACATTCTTCACCTCATATCACCTCCTCTCCACGTTACGAGACAAAAAAAAAAAAACGTCAAAGGCTGAAGTAGAGCTGAAACCATGTTTATTTTAACACAGAACGTGACTGTTTATTTTGTTGTATCGCATTGTAGGCCCAAAGTGACTTTTTGCAGAAGGACCTTTTATGCTTCCTGCTTGAATGACTTTCATTACACACCCCCTCCCAATTAATTCATATTAAGTTTAGTTGACTGAATTCATTCATTCATTTCTTGTAGTTTTTTATGAAACGGTTTTGCACATTTACAATTGCACAGTATACAGTTGACATTTTTATTTTGTTATGCTTAGAATATCGTTTTCTATCCTTTCACCCCCCACCCGATCCCCTTTCAAATTGCTGCTGTGGACTGCAAATTTCCCCATTGTGGGACGAATAAAGGTTTTCTGATTCTGATTCAGCAGGGTAAATCGTGATAAAAAGCATTGTGATGAAACTCGATTTCTGCCGACTGTGAAGGAAAACTGAAACACTTCGGTTTTTTTGGGGGGGCTGCTCACGCTTATGTAAGATTTGAATCAAGGGGTGTGGTAAGAGTGACAAACTGTGTCACAACTTCCGCAACTGTGACATCACTTATTTGCATATAATTTGTTGTATAGGATAGATATATATCAGTGGTGGGGTGTCAGGGCCTGCAAGGCCTTCTCTGCTAGCCTAAAAATATCTGAATCACAGACGAATGTGAATTAGAATTTGGCCATGAATTCTTATTAAATAATTACAAATTGTCTATCAGGTACCTTTCATTACTTTTCCACTAATGCG
>NC_142740.1:25012699-25107699 GCF_051943395.1 Hippocampus bargibanti | reverse complement strand
TGAATGGTGCATTTTCAACGTTTTTCCATATATAAGGCGCACCTTCAATGAGTGAAAAAAGTTTTCCAAATATAATATATAAGAACATAAAAGTTTTCCAAATATAAGGCACACCATATAAGGCGCTAAAGTAGAGGCTGGGGTTATGTTGGAGCTCAACATTAAGTCACATACTGTACATCTTTTGAAGAAAATCAAGGCTTGTGGATAGGCCTTATACGGGTTCCTCTTACATCATAAATTATAACACTCTATCTATCTAGCGACCTAGCTAGATATCCAGCAGCTCCTGTATTTTGTTTTTCTACTTCTTTCTTTCCTTTCATAACGTTGCTGCTGTGAAATGTACACTATCTCGCTAGCTACCTAGCTATCTATTTGCTTTCTATTAGTTATCTATTAGCTGTCTAGCTGGTTGGCTAGCTATTACCTATCTAGTTATCTGGCTGGCTAGTAAGCTATTTATTAGCTACCTAGCTATCTATTTGCTTTCTATTAGTTATCTAGCTGGCAGGCTAGCTATCTAGCTCGCTAGCTATTAGCTATCTAGTTATCTGGCTGGCTAGTAAGCTATATATTAGCTTGCTAGCTAGCTACCTAGTTATCTACTTGTTTTCTATTAGTTATCTATTAGCTCTCCAACTGGCTGACTAGCTATCTAGCTCACTAGCTATTATCTAGTTACCTGGCTGACTAGCAAGGTATCTATTAGCTAGCTAGCTAGCTTTCTATCTATTACAGTGACTTCCTGGTTGAGTGAACGCTGCCGCGTGTGGCTGCTCAACCACAGAAAAACTTATACAGTGATACCTTGGCTTACGAACTTAATTGGTTCCCAGACAGAGTGTGTAAGGCGAAAAGTGTGTATCCCAAAAATTAATTTCCCATAGGACACCATTAAAATGAGAATAATCTGTTCCCAGGTCCCCATAAAACATAATTTTCTACTTTCTAATTTTCTAAGCCTTAAAACTACACAAAATATACCTTATTTTATGTATAATAAATGTGCTACGGTATTATAATTAAAGACATAAACTGTACTATATAATAAAGTGTCTATCCTGAAAAATGTATGCCAAGGTCGTATGCCAAGGTACATTTTTCATAAATTTAACGTTCGTAAACCAAGGGGTTCGTAAACCGAGGTATCACTGTACTTTGACTGTAAAGTGACCTTGAGAGTTTTGAAAGGTGATTATAAATGAATTTCATTATTATTACACCAGAAAATATGGTAAATTGATACGCAAATTAAGGATTTAAATGATGACTGAGTAATATTGATCAAGCTTTATAAAAAAAGAGGAAAAAAGAAAGAAAGAAAGAAAGAAAGAAAAAAATCAGAATGTATTCCTGATGTGATGAAAGGTATGCTAAGTGGATCCAGGCTGTACCTCGACATTTACAGAACATTGA
Source organism: Hippocampus bargibanti (assembly GCF_051943395.1). NCBI lineage: Eukaryota > Metazoa > Chordata > Actinopteri > Syngnathiformes > Syngnathidae > Hippocampus > Hippocampus bargibanti. The sequence goes on along the minus strand of NC_142740.1, from coordinate 25,106,280 downwards.
GATACATTATTTGGTACGAGTGGTGCCCCCGCCGCAACCCCCTGTGGAGCCTGAAATATCCCTCAGTGTCATAAAAGTGCGTGCTTGCCAGTTTGCTATGATAGCAGAAACGCTACACAAGCAACGGGCTCGCTACTTGTGTCCAGTTAGATGGGACAAATAGTCAGCGTTGGAGATATGGCAGAGTGGACATGTGATGGCCACTGTGTCAGGAAGTGGAGATTCAACCCGTTTAATGAGAATCTATGGCCCGTTTGGATAACGGGCCTGCCTGACTGAGAGACTGTGACAAGTCCTAATGCTCACAAGTATAAATGACGTGGGTGGGCCGAGGAAAGGGGGGGAGCATCCTGCCAGGATGAGGCTGAGCGGAATCAATCCCCCGAGACCACGCATGGGTGGTGTTGGGGAAGAGGCCGGAGATTGAGAAATGGCTCGGGAGGGAAAACTGTGGTGAAGAGGGTGCGAGGAAGTGTGAAGGGAAAGGAGAAAACTTGGAAAGGTGGCAAAACGCGCACATTTTGATGGAGGTGTGGCGGCCCGGTCGTCCAGTGGTTAGCACATGAACTTCACAGTGAAGAGGTTGTGAGTTCAAGATCCGGTCCAGCCTCCCTGTGTGGAGTTTGCATGTTCTGCCCGGACCTATGTGGGTTTTCTCCTCCAGTTTCCTCCCACATTCCAAAACATGCATGGCAGGCTGATATAATAATAATAATAATAAATTACATTTTAAGCGCCTTTCAAAGCTCTCAAGGACACTTTAGAGTCAGACAAGCATAGGCACTATAATAAATAATATAATCACAAATAGAATGCAATAAAGAAAATACAATTATATAATAATAATAATAATAATAATAATAATAATAAATTTAATTTATCCGCGCTTTTCAAAAAACTTCAAAAAATGGTTACTTTACAGTCACGGGATAAGTTTTCCTGTGGGTGAGCAGCGGCAGCCACACGCGCAGATGTTCATGCAACCTGGAATAACTCAAATAATAATAATAATAATAATAATAATAATAATACATTACATTTTAAGCACCTTTTAAAGCTCTCAAGGACACTTTAGAGTCACAGACAAGCATAGGCACTATAATAAATAATATAATCACAAATAGAATGCAATAAAGAAAATACAATTATATAATAATAATAATAATAATAATAATAATAATAATAATAATACATTTCATTCATAAGCGCCTTTCAAAACTCTCAAGGACACTTTACAGTCACAGATTTGTTTGTGCGAGTGAGCAGCGGCAGCCATTCGCGCCAGCGTTCGCTCTACCAGGAAGTAACACAGCAAAAAACAACAACAAATAGATAGAAAGCTAGCTAGCTAATAACTAATAGATTGTTAGCTAGATAGCAAGCCAGCGAGATAGCTAGTAGTTAATTCCTAAATTAACACTCCAAATTTTCCCTTGGTGTGAGTGTGAGTGCAGATGGTTGTTTGTCTCTGTTTGCCCTGTGATTGGCTTGGGACTAATTCAGGGTGTCCCCTGCCCAGTCCCCGATGACGGCTGGGATAGGCTCCAGCAGCGCCCGCGACCCTAATGAGGATTAAGCGGTCTGGAAAATGGATGGATGGAGGTGTCACCTTGGTGTCAAAGACCAAAGATTATTGAAATGGCACGCACACGCACACACACACACACACACACACACACACACACACACACACACACACACACACACACACACACACACACACACACACACACACACACACACACACACACACACACACACAAATACGTCTTTACTCCGGAAGAAAAGTACAAAATCAGTGGTCCTCACAAAAATAGCCAGACAAACACACACACACGCACACACACTTATTTTGAAAGAGCTTATTTCTGTTAGGCTTCTGCATAGAGGGGTTAAAATCCGATTGAGTCAATCTCACTGGAGAATAATACACTGCGTGTGTGTACATTTTGCATGTGAATAACATGGTGTCTAGGGACTTCCTCCCAGTTCGTCTACAGCGCCAGTTGAAATGGAATTCAATAGTCAGAATCCTGAATGGTAAATGTTCACAAAGTCAATACCAACTGTTAGGTCTCTCTCCTGCATGCGGATTGGGTTAAGGGCATTACCATTTCTGAGACTTCACAAACACACACACATGCACACACACGCACACACACACACAAGATAGCCCCATGAGAGGGTAAAATATTTTTTTTACTCCTTTACAAAATATTTCATACAGATTGTGCCTGAATATTCCCTTGTACTATCCAATGGAGGCTTATTTTCATTGGTGTTTAAAATTATCATATAGGCGAGATGTTGTCATGGTTCAAGTGACAAATGGGCCCGAGTGAGAGCGAAAGTAAAAAAAAATATTTCAAATTATTCACTGTCTGATTTAATCCTGAAGTTGCTAAAGTGAAGACACATCTGATAAAAAGTAACTAAGTGTATAAACTATCCTGTGACTGTAAAGTGTCCTTGAGAGTTTTGAAAGGTCCTTATAAATGAAATGTATTATTATTATTATTATTATACTTTAAAGGACAACCAACGTCTCCGGACAAGTTGTATCCATAATTTGTAAAATGGCTTCAAATGACTTCTACTGAGCGTATTTTACAAAGATTCCACCGCATATCGCTATATTTTACGTTTTAAGACTCGCGCTGAATATTCAGGAAGTCTTGTTTTTGAGTTGGTGACGAGTCCGTACGTGACGTCACTAAAGGACCGCCCTTTGACCGTCAAAACGACGCATTGTAGCGGTCCTTCCATCACGTCAATGTATTTTGCTGTACTTGTTTGGTCTGGGGACCTCGTGTTGCACCTGAAAGCCGCCAGGAGGCCAGAAGAGGGCGTCCAAGCTCCATAGAAGGAATTTATCAGCCTGTGGAAGCGGGGGTGGCCACAGGAGGTCGCCATTTTGTGCCTCTTTTTCGTTGAGACATTTCCCCCCAATGTTGCCTCAAAATGGCCCACATAAATTCTTTAATCGATTGCAAACATGTATGCTTTCCTCTTCAGAACTATTTGAATCATATTCATAACTGGATGTGTCACCAGAAAGCATATTCTCCGAATCTGAAGCCATTGTTTTGATTCACTAGCAATGCAAGATGTCTTGGCGTGACGTCACGAACTGGGGGCGGGACTTCTGAAAATGCCCAATTCACAGCTCAATTTTTTTGCAGATTTTGGACACTTTTTTCATTTTTATTGGTGTTTTGCATTTGACTAAAAATATCATACTGCGTGTTTTGGGTATTTTAGATGCTATAAAACGTTGTCGGTTGTCCTTTAAGCAATGTTAGCGGTAAGAGACAACCGGCTGTATGTTATTTTGAAAAAATACAAAGTTATCTATTTTTCAGTGCCTTGGATTCCATCAGTTTAGTGTCAGTTTCAGCGCTCACACGGTGCTGCAAAGTCGATCAAGTTAGGGCAGATTTGTTCGCCAGCATGGAGCCCAGATTTACGAGCACTGCAGCCCCTTAATGCTTCCTGCTGGTCATTAACAGCGGGCCAACCTGCCCCCTTTTTTTTAACGACAGCACAGTGTCTCATTTGAGCAGTGAGCCATAAAACCCCAGGCGCTGTCGCTCAGTGTCATTTAAAGCGGGACTGATTGGAGCCATCTATGGCCTTTGCTTGCCCACTTTCCTCCCCGCTTTGCCGGACGCTTCATGAATTATGAATGAGGATATCTATGCAGGATGGAACCGGGATATTAAGGGGGCTACAAAAGCAGCCGGAGAAGCACCCTTTTGTGCCAGCAGCCAATGCTTCCCCACCTTGCTCAAACTGCCCCTACCCAAGTCGCTCGCCACCTTCCACGTTTCCTCTCCATTTCCGCTTCGGCCTGTGGGATGAGATGAGACATTGCTCTGTCATCAAGAGATATTCTCCACTGCTGGTTGCCACGGTGAGGGCAAAGGTTGCAGGGCGACTTTGAAATATGGGGGATGATAAGGGGATGGGGGAGACAAACTTTGAAATGATGATGATGGACCTGGCGGGATGGGTATGCAAAGTGGTGATTTTCTGCCTGCTCTGGCGTTCAAGGGCATGGCCGCCAGTGTCCTCCTTGACTTGTCCTCTGTCCTATGCAAGCCCCATGATCCATCCAGGCAATCACCTGACCAAATGACATCAGTTTATAGGGTGACGGGACAAAACATTGAAATAAATAAACGAATAAATAAACAAATAAATAAATAAATAAAAATACTATGGAAAATACAAATAAAAATACGAATAAAAATACAAATGAAAGTACAAATGAAAATACCAACAAAAAATACAAATAAAAATAAGACTGAAAATACAATTGAAAATCAAAATACAAATAAAAATAAAAATATGAATAAAAAGAAAAATACAAATCAAATAAAATAAAAATGAAAGCACAAAATATAAAAATAAAAATACAAAAAAAATGAAAATACATCTACAAATACGAATAATATAATAAAAATACAAATGAAGGTACAAATGGCAATACATATAAAAATACAACTGAAAATACAAATAAAAATATGAATAAAAATACAAGTAAAAATACAAATAAAAATATGAATAAAAATACAAATGAAAGTACAAATGAAAATACTAACAAATGATACAAATAAAAATAAGACTGAAAATACAATAGAAAATCAAAATACAAATAAAAATAAAAATATGAATAAAAAGAAAAATACAAATCAAATAAAATAAAAATGAAAGCACAAAATATAAAAATAAAAATACAAAAAAAATGAAAATACATCTACAAATACGAATAATATAATAAAAATACAAATGAAGGTACAAATGGCAATACATATAAAAATACAACTGAAAATACAAATAAAAATATGAATAAAAATACAAGTAAAAATACAAATAAAAATATGAATAAAAATACAAATGAAAGTACAAATGAAAATACTAACAAATGATACAAATAAAAATAAGACTGAAAATACAATTGAAAATCAAAATACAAATAAAAATATGAATAAAAATACAAATAAAAATGCAAATGAAAGTACAAATGAAAATACCAACAAAAAATACAAATAAAAATAAGACTGAAAATACAATTGAAAATCAAAATACAAATAAAAATAAAAATATGAATAAAAAGAAAAATACAAATCAAATAAAATAAAAATGAAAGCACAAAATATAAAAATAAAAATACAAAAAAAATGAAAATACATCTACAAATACGAATAATATAATAAAAATACAAATGAAGGTACAAATGGCAATACATATAAAAATACAACTGAAAATACAAATAAAAATATGAATAAAAATACAAGTAAAAATACAAATAAAAATATGAATAAAAATACAAATGAAAGTACAAATGAAAATACTAACAAATGATACAAATAAAAATAAGACTGAAAATACAATTGAAAATCAAAATACAAATAAAAATATGAATAAAAATACAAATAAAAATGCAAATGAAAGTAAAAATGAAAATACCAACAAAAAATACAAATAAAAATAAGACTGAAAATACAATTGAAAATCAAAATACAAATAAAAATAAAAATATGTATAAAAAGAAAAATACAAATCAAATAAAATAAAAATGAAAGCACAAAATATAAAAATAAAAATACAAAAAAAAATGAAAATACATCTACAAATACGAATAATATAATAAAAATACAAATGAAGGTACAAATGGCAATACATATAAAAATACAACTGAAAATACAAATAAAAATATGAATACAAATACAAGTAAAAATACAAATAAAAATATGAATAAAAATACAAATGAAAGTACAAATGAAAATACTAACAAATGATACAAATAAAAATAAGACTGAAAATACAATTGAAAATCAAAATACAAATAAAAATAAAAATATGAATAAAAAGAAAAATACAAATCAAATAAAATAAAAATGAAAGCACAAAATATAAAAATAAAAATACACAAAAAAAATGAAAATACATCTACAAATACGAATAATATAATAAAAATACAAATGAAGGTACAAATGGCAATACATATAAAAATACAAATAAAAATATGAATAAAAATACAAGTAAAAATACGAATAAAAATACAAATGAAAGTACAAATGAAAATACTAACAAATAATACAAATAAAAATAAGACTGAAAATACAATTGAAAATCAAAATACAAATAAAAATATGAATAAAAATAAAAATGCAAATGAAAGTACAAATGAAAATACCAACAAAAAATACAAATAAAAATAAGACTGAAAATACAATTGAAAATCAAAATACAAATAAAAATAAAAATATGAATAAAAAGAAAAATACAAATCAAATAAAATAAAAATGAAAGCACAAAATATAAAAATAAAAATACAAAAAAAATGAAAATACATCTACAAATACGAATAATATAATAAAAATACAAATGAAGGTACAAATGGCAATACATATAAAAATACAACTGAAAATACAAATAAAAATATGAATAAAAATACAAATGAAAGTACAAATGAAAATACTAACAAATGATACAAATAAAAATAAGACTGAAAATACAATTGAAAATCAAAATACAAATAAAAATAAAAATATGAATAAAAAGAAAAATACAAATCAAATAAAATAAAAATGAAAGCACAAAATATAAAAATAAAAATACAAAAAAAAAAGAAAATACATCTACAAATACGAATAATATAATAAAAATACAAATGAAGGTACAAATGGCAATACATATAAAAATACAACTGAAAATACAAATAAAAATATGAATAAAAATGCAAATGAAAGTACAAATGAAAATACTAACAAATAATACAAATAAAAATAAGACTGAAAATACAATTGAAAATAAAAATAAAAATATGAATCAAAAGAAAAATACAAATAAAATAAAATAAATAAAATAATATAAATACAATATAAAATAAAAATGAAAGCACAAAAATGTAAAAAAAAAAAAAAAAAAAAAGAAAATACAACTACAAATACAAATAATATAATAAAAATACAAATGAAAGTACAAATGACAATACAAATAAAAATACAACTGAAAATACAAAATACAGTATTGTACAAATACATTTTACAAATTATGGACACAACTTGTCCGGAGACGTCGGTTGTCCTTTAAGGTTTATATAAATATGTTTAAGTGTTGTATAAGGAACCTGTATTGGTTTGTACTGAAAAATGAACATTTCATAAAATATATGCTCTATAAGTCTTCTTCTTCTTTTCCTTTCGGCTTTTCCCTTCAAAGGGTCGCCACAGCAAATCAGTGTCCTCCATCTTTAGAGGTTTGATTCGCATGTTTGTTTTGGCCAAGCTTTTAATATATGCTCTATAAGTAATAACTGGAATGTTCGTAAGTAGGGGAGTGCCTGTAACTTCAAATTTCAACCTGCACATCCCAGTTTCTTGATGCAACATCTTGGTGTACTGCCATCTTGCATATTGTTGATGCTTTCTATACTTTGCTGTTGTGCTGAAGGGGCTGTGGGGTAATTAAAGTAGGAAAAAAACCTTTTCAGCATACCGTTTTTTTTTTAGCTTGACAGACAACACACCATCTCGTGACAGCGGTCATGCAGCTTCATTAAAAAAATATATACAGTATTTATATAAATATCAAGATATTTTTTTTTTTATGCACACACAATTTTAAGTTTGCACAACTTGTTAATGGGACTAGCAAGTCAGCTATAGCGTTTTGATGTCCACACACTGAAAGACTGAAATAAAAGTACGTTTCTACCATCAGGCAATGTTTTGATCCCACGGCGTGAAGCTCGAGTGTCAGTGAAATCCCGTTAAAAGGGAGTATAGTTCAAGAAGTTGAAATTGTAACTTTTTTTTGCACTTGCTTGGGTGAGCGTTTCAGCTAATTACACACAAATCCCCTCACCGCTCGCACAGCTCCGATCCACCGGCGCCGCTGTCTCGGCAGAGGACAAAGAAAACAAAGGAGACTGACAAACAAACAGCGAATGCGGGAGGGGTAAACAAAACAAAAAAAAAAAAAAGGAAAGGAAGCTTTCTTTCTGTATAGCGGCTGAGCTGGATGACAGTAGCGTTTAATCAGTTACTTTCTGCAGCGGCGTCAGAGCGAGTGGCCCCGGTGGAGCGGCCCTCTGATCAGCGCCGGGAGATCGACTCCCCGCCAAGATGCTGCCGCCCCCTGAACCTCAGGTCAGTCCTTGGTGGCTACGTTTCATTCGGGCTGTCGCCAGCTCGTTCTCTCATTAAGACGCAGTATGTGTCTATGTGTTGATGTTTGGTTGGCTATGCATCCGTGTGTACAGAAGAAAACTGCACCCCAGGACTAGCCTAAAGGGGATGCGGGTTCCCGACCTCCGCTGAGATTCGACACCACAACTTGGATATCTACCGTGTGAGTATGGAAAGTGGGCGTTGCAAAAAAAGATGCACGATGCGCATCAAGTGACTTTGTGCCTTGAGGTCATGAAAGAAGAAGTTGGAGCTGAGACACGGTAAACAAGATCAGACCGTTAAAGATGGCAGTCTCATCATAGGCTTGATTGAGATTCATACAATATAGGTTCTACGCAATATCAATCGTCTTCACCCGTCTCTCACTCCTCACACCACTGCTATCCCCGTTCATAGTCTTGTCACCTCCCGGATTGACTATTGCTATTCACTTTTCTTTCGTGTCGCTCAGAAACTTCTCCATAAACTTCAACTCGTCCAGAATTCTTCAGCCCGGCTCATCACCAGAACTTCATCCTTTCACCACATCACCCCCGTCCTCCAAGAGCTCCACTGGCTCCCGGTCAAATATAGAATCAACTTTAAAATTCTTCTTTATACATTTAAAGCTATTCATAACCTCGGCCCCCCCGTACCTATCTGACCTTCTTCAAATTTTTATTCCCTCTCGTTCCCTCAGATCCTCTTCCTCCCTCCACCTCTGTCTCATCACACGGTTGATTGAGGTTCATACTTTAACTCCTTCACTGCCAGACATGTAAAAATGTGTCCACTCCAGTGCCAGGGTTTTTGTCACTGTCACTTGAATTCCAGGACCCACAGAATATTGAGCTTTAGGACTATATAAGCATTCAGTACAGTATTAGAAATCTGACACGCTCTTCTCTCATCAGAAAAAAAGAGGTAATTCCTAAATTATGTGGGTCTGAAGTTATATGAGCTTGAAATGGGGGCAGCTGTACAAAATACAATCCAATACATACATATTGGTTTATGTAGTGCTTTAACAACAGCTGAAGCTGGAACAAAGCACTAATATGGAAAAAAACGAAATGCTGCCCCTTGTGGAAAATAAAAAAACATTGCCAGAGGCCACGGCCAGCACTTTATCTGCACCCAAGCATGAAAAAAAAAAAACCCGAACAAATTCGGAAATGGCGCTCCATGTCAAAATGCTGAATAAATTTGTGAATGGCAGTGAATGAGTTCAAGTCATCCCAGAATGCAGGCATCAGATGGGGGTGTTGAGTTGAAGGTCCTAAAAACTTTTCTCTTCTCGTCTCGTGGTTCCTAGGGTGCCATGTCACACGATCAAATGCTCGCTAAAAGGTCATGACCTTTCACCCTGTTGTATAAGTTTCTAAATTGATGCCCGCCTCGCCTCATGCGTGGGCTGATTGACTGGCACCAGAGGACCCAAGCGCGGCGGCAACGGCGCTCCAAAACGGCCGTCAAGACTCTTGCCTGTCTGTCGCCGTATGCTAATGTTGGCCTTTAAACAAATTCACCAAACAATACCCGCAGCCTGGTGTGTTTGTTCACTTGCATAAATGCATATGATTCCCGTTCTGTGGCGAGTATTTGCTCTGCCCTAGACAACAATGCGCCAGAGTTAACGCTCTAAAGTTCATAGAGTCTATTAATTTGGAGACATGTGAATAACATCTCGGTGTTTGTTCGACCTGGAGGCACGCTTCATACATAATGAACCAACAGTCCAGGTTTGCTTTATGGACGTGACTTTTGAATTGAAAAGACGTCTCTTGTTTCCCCGACTTGACTAAACTGGAAATGCCAGGAACCACACACGCGTCGTGTGGCGCATGGGCAGAAGACAACAAAATAAATAAACAAATGACAAGTGACAGATGTTAAGCGTTCTCATTCTTGAGTCAAAGAGCAGATTGAAAGCATGTGGCGGACCGTCAAGGCCTGCAAAGCCTTTTATGCTGACCTATCTAGCTGGCTATACATTAGCTGTCTGGGTATCTGGCTAGCTATCTATTAGCTATGTATTAGCTAGCTATCTCGCTGGCTATCTAGCTGGTGATCTAGCTGGCTGTCTAGCTGGCTATCTAGCTGGCTATCTAATAAATAATAATAATAATAATAATACAGTAAAGTCTCGTTATATCGATATTCAAGGGAGTCCGAAAAAATATCGATATAACCGGGACTATCGATATATCCGACCCTGTTTGCATGTAATTTTCTCCGTGCGTGCATAGAAATAGTATCAATATAATCGGGACTATCGATATATACGATATCGATATAACGAGACTTTACTGTATTAAGGACACTTTACAGTCACAGACAAGCATAGGTACTGTAATAAATAAAGTACAATCAATTAGCTATGTATTAGCTAGCTAGCTTTGTATCTATTTGAGTTAGTTCTGGGTTGAGTGAACGCTGGCGCGTGTGGCTGCCGCTGCTCACACACAGAAAAACATCTACAACAACAAAAAAAACAACAACAGATACTGTTAAGTGACCTGGAGAGTTTTGACAGGCGCTTAAAAATGAAATGGATTATGATTATTAAAAATATCTGAATTACAGATTAAAATTAATTACATTTTGTCTATGAATTCTTATTAAATAATTTCAAATTGTCGTTCAGCTTCCTTTCATGACTTTTCCCCTGTTGTGCTGCTTCCAGATGTGTGTTTTCGTATTTAAGCGTGACCAGGGTCAGAAATCTACCTGGACGCAAACTATGATTGGATTGTCACGAGCCGATAAAGCGCTGGTCAGACCTCTGGCAATATTTTTTCCTTTCTACGAGGGGGCAGTATTTGCCTTTTGTACAGCCGTACTGTACTTTATCGGTAGCGAGCTGCATAAGTAAATATATACAGTAAAGTCTCGTTATATCGATATCGGATATATCGATAGTCCCGGTTATATCGATATTTATTTCTATGCACGCACGGAGAAAATTACATACAAACAGGGTCGGATATATCGATAGTCCCGGTTATATCGATATTTTTTCGGACTCCCTTGAATATCGATATAACGAGACTTTACTGTATTTGTGTTGACTTAATAGCGGTTTTGTCAACCCACAATGGCTCCAGGAGGAGAAGAAATTGATTTGGTTGCAGATGTACTGTTAAAGCCATTTTCAAGACAGACTTTTCAAGAAAAAAAATGGACATCATTAAGAAAGGTCGGCAATCGATGAAAAGGTTTCTTCAGCCGTCATCTGTACTTCTTTGAAAGTGTCGGACGTTTCGCTCTTCATCCGAAAAGCTTCGTCAGACTTCTTAGATCGTTACCACGTTAGCTTAGTCATGCTGATGAGGTGATTCCAGAGCGAATGGGGCAATCAGGGCCAGTCATAAAACAGAAGAAGTACTCAGATTAGCTTTAGGGGGTTGTCCACTGCTTCCCTCAACCTTAGAGCAGGGACCTATCAAAGCAGACCTCTGTCCATTAGGGATATATACAGTGCCAGAGCTACCAGCACAATTTTAGTTCGCTGCCGAAGCTTTTCGGATGAGGAGCGAAACATCCGACACCTTCAAAGAAGTACCGATGACGTCTGAAGAAACCTTTTCATTGATGGACCACCCCTGTACGACAGCTTACACAGATGAAAGGTCAGAAAGCTATTTAATAATAATAAATTTTATTTATAAGCGCCTTTCAAAACTCTCAAGGTCACTTTACAGTCACAAGTAAGTTTTTCTGTGGGTGAGCAGCGGCAGCCACACGCTCCAGCGTTCACTCAACCCGGAAGTTAATAGATAGAAAGCTAACTAGCCAGCTAATATATAGCCAACGGATAGCTAGCTAGCCAACTATACAGCTCAATAGCTAATAGCAAGCTAGTTTGCTCAATTATAACAGGAACACGAAAAAATGGCATTTACGGGATAAAAAGACATCTAATCCGAAACGTTGGTGGTCGAGCACTTGGTGGGACGGTCCAGTTTGGAGACTTACTCCTATTATTATTATTATTATTATTATTATTATTGCCTAACTAACAGTACCCTCTAGTGGACTTTTAGTAGAACAGACCACACTTTTTTTCAGTCAGGATTGATTCAGACGTAGCACTACTGAAGGCCTAGCGATGAAATCCAAGGCCCGCCACTGGTAGAAGCACATCATAGGGATGATACAAACGGACATGGTTTACGACACCCCATAAACAATCACGAACACGCTGTTAAATGAACACTTCATTCGCACCTACCAAAAACAAGCTCCTGAATGCTAAAAGACAAGACTTTTACATTTCGAGCGTCGCTCTCATGAGATCGCACAGATTGTTGTGGTTTCACTTTTTTTCTGTGATGCGTCCGACACATTTTGATTTACGCACACTCTCAGCGCTCACCTGAAGGTGGTGGGTGGAAGTGGGAGGATGGAGTGTGTGTGTGTGTGTGTGTGTGTTTGGCTGTGGGCTCTGCAGACAGGGCGATCAAAGGCTCCTCCGTCTGTCTGCTAACGTAGAACAGACAATAGTAAAGAGGGCCCGCTTTGATTCCAGCTCACTTTTATTGATCACAGAGGAGCAAGGGATTGAAATGTGAGAGACAACCCTGAACCCCGTTCATCTTTCAGCTATTGCTTATATCCAGAAAAAATGGATCAATCAGACAAGTTCTTGTTTTAACTTTTTGTTTGTTCTAGAAAAAAAAAACAGGTGTGCTCCTTGGCTGTCGATCAGGTGATACCCCGACTGCTTTGGCTTGAGCACACAATGGCTCATGTTAAGTAAGTAAGACGCTTTAGTAAGTTAACATTGAAAACCTGTCGGGGGTTTTTGCTGACAGCCGTTGGCCTCTATCGTGATCTTTTATTGCTCCTCTGTTGCCTGCTCAGCAACCTTCGAACCAGACTTGGAGGATGCTTTGTTTCTTTCAGCAGAGGTCCGCGTAATGCGGGCACAGGAAGGTTTGGCTGCAGTTCAGAAAAGGAGCGTGTCAATGAGGAAAACCACCATGCACAACAGCCCTCGCCTCCTCTCTCGCTCTCTCTCTCTCTAACCTTCTCTCTCTCACCCTCTCTCTCTTGTTCTCATTCTCTTTCTCTATCTCTCACGCCATCTCTCTCTCCCACCTTCTTTCTCTCTCACACTAACTCTCTCTCTCACGCTCACTCTAACTCAGCCTCTCTTTCTTGCTCTCACTCTATATCTCTCCCCGACCCTCTCAGCCTTTTTCGCGCTCACTCTCTCTCACCCTGTCTCACTCTCCCTCTCTCCAACCTGTCTCTGACCTTCTCACTCTTGTTCTCATTCTCTTTCTGTATCTCTCAAGCCATCTTTCTCTCTCTCTCTCACACGCTAACTCTCTTACCCTCACTGTCTCACTCACACTCTCCCTCCTTCTCACCCTCTCTCTTTAACACTGTCACACTCTCTCTCTCCCTCCCTCTCTCACTGCCACCCTCTCTTTCTCGCTCTCACTCTATATCTCTCCCCCACACTCTCATCCTTTTTCGCACACTCTCTCACCCTCTCTGTCTCACACACACACGCACACACAGACCCTCATCTCGTCTCTGTCTTGACGACAGCAGCAACTGTGTTTAAATCCCTCATGAGACGCAAACTGCCTGGCCTAAATTTGAGACCTGCAATGAGTTTATCGTCTTGGCTTTTACTGTTATGAGGTGAGACACAGCACTACCTATGAGCTCAACTTGTGTGCAAGAGCGTTGTTTTGATTTTTAGTTGGCTGGTTGTAAAAAAAAAAAACACATTCACAACAAGTATGATGGTCATTAAAAGGGGAAAAAATAATGTTACATAATGAAGCGTGACTATACTAGGTAGCTTGAGAACGAATCTCCAGTGGGTGAAGAAAACTTGCAAACCATGCCTTTCAAGATGTCATTTGCTTTGTCCGAAATAGTAATTCAGAGTCTGACCATTTCTCGATTCCAACTGGCGCGGTGCCTTCATCTTTAAAAGTGACTCTTTAAGGCCTCTTGAAATTGTGCTGACAGATGTAGTTATTTGGGTGCAGATCATTGGCAGCTTTATGGGCAGAGTGCTTATTTCACTAGAGCCAAGCACATGAGAGAAAGAGAGAGAGGGAGAGAGAGAGAGAGAGAGAGAGACTGAGTGACAGAAAGACACAGAGAGAGACAGAGAGATACAGAGAGAAACAGAGACAGCGACAGACAGAAAGAAACAGACAGAGACAGCAAGAGACAGAGAGAGAGTGGGAGACAGAGACAGACAGAGAGAGACAGCGAAAGACAGCGAGACAGAGAGAGCGAGAGACAGCGAGAAATAGAAAGAAACAGAGACAGAGAGAGACAGCGAGAGACAGTGCGAGAAACAGAGACAGCGAGAGACAGAAAGAGAGAGAGAGAGAGACAGAGACAGCGAGAGATAGACAGAGAGATACAGAGAGAAAGACAGAGAGACAGAGAAAAAGAGACAGAAAGAAACAGAGAGAGAGAACGAGAGAGAGAGAGAGAGAGAGAGAGAGAGAGAGAGAGAGAGAGAGAGAGAGAGAGAGAGAGAGAGAGAGAGAGAGAGAGAGAGAGAGAGAGAGAGAAAGAGAGAGAGAGAGAGAGAGAGAGAAAACAAGAGACAGTGAGGGAAATACAATGGGAAGTCTGGATTAGCGCTGAACTATTGGAGAGTTTCAAAGGACATCAAACCTCCTGATGTTTTTCATCCCAAAAACAAACTGTTTTGCACAAATATCTAAAAGAAAGGGCATTTGTTCTGGCGGGTGGGACGGAGGGTGGTTTGACTTGGACTGCTTTTACTTTGTACATCAAATGTGGTAAAGAGTTTTCTGCTTGTGTTTCCACTGGGCAACGATCAGACTTCAGAGTGATGTGAAGTTGAAGGTCAATTTGACGTGACCTGTTATAAAGGCGGATGATGTACATTCCGCAGTAAACACTTTTTCGAATCACATTTTCTAATCTTCTCATTGTCACCTTGAGGAAAAAGACATTGGAAGGAAACTCTCGGAGTCAAGTGTGACCATGTTTGTGTGTACATTTCTTAAGGGCTGTCCATATTGCAAACGTCTGGAAAGACCCAGTGTTGGGTTCAGTTTTTTTCTGAACACATTTAAAGTACAACCAACAGCCATTTTTGTTTCCTAACTGACATCAGAAAAACGTTTCATAGCATCTAAAATACCCAAAACACGCAGGTTGATATTTTAGTCAAATCCAATAAAAATGACAGTGTCCCAAAACGACTTCAAAATGATGTCAGAGATGGCAAGTTTCAGAAGGTCCCGCCCCCTTGTTTGTGACATCACGCCAGGACATCTTGCCTTGCTCTAGAATCAAAACAATGGCTTCAGATTCGAGGATGTTTTCTTGTTACTCATCCAGTGATGAACATGATTCAAATAGTTCTGAAGAGGAAAGCATAAATGTTTGCAATCGATTAAAAAAGTCCTTCCGTGTCAGTTCGAGGCATCTTGACTGCAATGTAGCGTCCCAGAAAATGCACAAGATGGCGCCGAAGCTCCCTTGGAATTGGGCTTATTTGTCTGCTGGGAATTTGTGTCAACTAGTATCAAATAGTAGTCTTGGTGCAACACATAACGATTCACCATTGCATTATTTATGTGTTTTCCTTCTAATTGTGCCATCAGCACAGAGTTTTCAGACCAAATAAAGTGCCCAAAATGCATTGTGTGTCGCTTTCTCGGTCAGGGGCGTTCCTTCAGTGACGTCACGTCAGGAATCGTCACCAACTCGAAAACAAGACTTCCTGAATATTCAGCGCGAGTCTTAAAACGTAAAATATAAATTTATGCGGTGGAATCTTTGTAAAATACGCTCAGTAGAAGTCATTTGAAGCCATCTTACAAATTATGAACACAACTTGTCCGGAAGCGTCGGTTGTCCTTTAAGACACCATGTCTATCCAGCGCATAAGAGTTTTTAAAAATAGGCTTAACGGATGCCTCCGTCTTTAGTTTAGCCAGGCGGAATTTATACTAACCCTCCTGCAGCGGTGCCCATCAGACAAGGGAGGAAGAGTGCGTGGCTTTTAAGGGCGCCTAACTGCTTTAGTGAGCCACTTAGCTTTTTTATTTTGGCTGAGCTCACCGCAGGCTCCTTGTACTTTAGTGCCGTCCTGCCGGTTGCAGATTAAGGACATGCGGAGCACGAGTACATCATTACGACGGCGTATGTGTGCGTACACATGCTTATTAGGTGGGGTGTTTAGTATGTGTGTGCCTTCACATGTTTGCGTATCAGGCACAGTGGCGTCCGTGATGCCGGGTAGCCTGCCGGTGACTGAAAAAAAAAATGACTGCAAAGGAGAGCCTGATGTGAAATTCAAGACGTTTCCCCCCCAGGAGAGACCATCCTGACAAATACAGTCTCCCGAAAAACCGAGCGCGTTTCATTCTAAATATGAGTTTAACCTGTTTAAAGTTTTATCAGTTCAAACAATCGCAGCTTTCAAATGATGAACAGGACTGCGTCGCTGTTCCCGGTTGTGTTTGGAGACTGTCCCTGGTGATTCTTTTCTCCCAGCAAACTAATATGTTTGAAGCTCAGGCTGCCATCGTCAAGGATACGCCACAAGCTATGACAAATGTGCATTCAAGTATTGATATTGCAGGCTTCTAAAAACAAAACAAACAAACGGCAAGGGGGGTGGCGAAGGGTGTGTGTGTGTGTGTGTGTGTGTGTGTGTGTGTGTGTGTGTCGGGGGATATCAAGTCAATGTCCTCTGGAACGGTCCTATTTTTTCCCCTCTCAGAACACTTGAATATCACCTGGGACAAATGATGAACTGAGAAATTATCCAACTACTTTTTTTTTATAATCATACACAGACCCATAAATTATGCTTATAAATTACTAGAGATATTTAAACTCAAACCCTATTTTAAAGGACAACCGATGGTGCTGAATAGGAAATAACTGTACTGCCTGTAAAAAAAAACATATATAACATTTATTCAATACTTTATAGATGATGGAATAGAAATTAACTCATTCACTGCCACACATATGCAAAAATGTGTCCAATCCAGTGCCAGGGTTTTTGTCATTGTCACTCGAATTCCTGGACCCGCAGAAAATTGTTTTAGGACTACATAAACATGCAATGCAGCGTAAAAAAACGTAGACTCTCTTCTTTCATTCGAAAAAAGTTAATTCCTAAATGATATGGGTCTGGGGTTATATGAGCTTGAAATGAGGGCAGTGATATTGGTTTATATTGCGCTTTAAGAACAGCTGAAGCTGGAACAAAGCGCTAACGTGGAAAAAAAGGAAATGCTGCCCCCTCGTGGAAGAGAAAAAAAACATTGCCTGAAGTCTGGCCAACGCTTTATCAGCACTTAACCATGAAAAAAAACAAAACCCGAATAAATTTGGGAATGGCGCTGTACGTCATATTTTCAATTCCTGACTAAATTCGTGAATGGCAGTGAATGAGTTAACTGTGAGTATGCTAACATGTCGCATGCTAACAACAGTTGATAGTGTGCTAATGTCAACGTGCTAATGGAACCACCTGCTAGCATTTAGTATGATAACAGTGTTTCCCAACCAAAATGGAAAAAAGGCAAATGCTGCCCCCTGGTGGAAGAGAAAAAATACATTGCCTGAAGTCTGGCCAACGCTTTATCAGCACTTAACCATGAAAAAAAACAAAACCCGAATAAATTTGGGAATGGCGCTGTACGTCATATTTTCAATTCCTGACTAAATTCGTGAATGGCAGTGAATGAGTTAACTGTGAGTATGCCAACATGTCACATGCTAACAACAGTTGATAGTGTGCTAATGTCAACGTGCTAATGGAACCACCTGCTAGCATTTAGTATGATAACAACAGTGTTCCCCAACCAAAATGGAAAAAGGCAAATTCTGCCCCCTGGTGGAAGATAAAAAAACATTGCCAGGAGTCTGGCCGACGCTTTATCAGCACCCAAGCAAGAAAAAAAAACAATCAAATTTGGGAATGGCGCTCTACGTCATATTTTCAATTCTTGACTAAATTCGTGAATGGCAGTGAATGAGTTAACTGTGAGTATGCTAACATGTCGCATGCTAACAACAGTTGATAGTGTGCTAATGTCAACGTGCTAATGGAACCACCTGCTAGCATTTAGTATGATAACAGTGTTTCCCAACCAAAATGGAAAAAAGGCAAATGCTGCCCCCTGGTGGAAGACAAAAAAACTACCAGAAGTCTGGCCAACGCTTTATCAGCACCCAAGCAAGAAAAAACTAAACCCAAACAAATTCGGGAATGGCCTCATATTTTCAATTCCTGAATAAATTCGTGAATGGCAGTGAATGAGTTGAGTGTACAATTCTCTTATTTGGTCATAAAAAAAACCACAAAAATGATAACATTTGTCAGAAAGTGCTCAAGGTATTTAACTGGGTTATTAGTAATGATGGGCAAATGAGCACACTACTTGTCAAAAGTCAAGAAACACTAAATGTGATGCCGTTTTGTACACCTTGATGTAATTCCCATTTCAAAGAATGGACGCAAAGCGAATGGAGAAAAGTGCAGTAAAGATTTTCCACCACAAGATGGACTTAAGGCTGCACAGATGAGATGAGTCGTTTGCTTTGGAAAACAACTCCTCTCAACCTTTAACCTCAGAGCAAGCGTAATCAACATTATGTTTCTATACTTTTTGTGCACACAGGAGAGACGCAAGAAGCCGGGCTGCCAAATATCGCGTGTATTTATGCCAAATATTTACTCCTGTTTGTTTTTACTTGTCTGAAGCCTCCGTGGGAGCAATTCTTACCGCAGTGAAACTGAACAAGAGTCCCCATGGAGTTCATTATGGCGAAAGACCCTGCGCCCGGCCCGCCAACGGGGAATCGGAGGACCTGGAGACTGGCGCGGCGTGGTGTTGGCAATGGCGTTACTCAAGGGAGGTCAGACTTAAAGGACAACCAACACCATTTTTTTGTTTCCTAACTGACATCAGAAAAACATTTTACAGCATGTAAAATACCCAAAACACGCAGGCTGATATTTTTAGTCAAATGCAAAACACCAATAAAAATGAGTTAAAGTGTCCCAAAACTACTTGAAAATGACCTCAGAAAGTTTCAGTTTCAGTAGCTCCCGCCCTCTTGTTCGTGACGTCACGCAAGGACGTCTTGCCTAGCTCTAGAATCAAAACAATGGCTTCAGATTCAGAGAAGATGCTTTCTTTTTACTCATCCAGTTATGAATATGATTCAAATAGTTCTGAAGAGGCGGCCCGGTAGTCGAGTGGTTAGCACACCGGCTTCACAGTGCAGAGGTTGCCGGTTCGCGTCCCGGTCCGGCCTCACTGTGTGGAGTTTGCATGTTCTCCCCGGGCCGGCGTGGGTTTTCTCCGGGTCCTCCGGCTTCCTCCCACACTCCAAAAACATGCACGGCAGGCAGATTGACCACTCCAAATTGTCCCTAGGTGTGTGTGTGTGTGTGTGTGTGTGTGTGTGTGTGTGTGTGTGTGTGTGTGTGTGTGTGTGTGTGTGTGTGTGTGTGTGTGTGTGTGTGTGTGTGTGTGTGTGTGTGTGTGTGCACAAGATGGTGCCCAAGCTCCATTGGAAATGGGTTGATTTGTCTGCTGGGAATTTGTGTCAGCTAGTATCAAATAGTAGTGTTGGTGTAACACACAACAATTTACCATTGCGTTATGTGTTTTACTTCTAATTTCGCCATCAACACGATGTTTTCAGACCAAACAAAGTACCCAAAATGCATTGTGTGTCGCTTTCTCGGACAGGGGCGTTCCAGACGTGACGTCACGTCAGGCATCGTCATCAACTCGAAAACAAGACTTCCTGAATATTCGGCAAGAGTCTTAAAATGTAAAATATAGCTAAATGCCGTGGAATCTTTGAAAAATGCACTTAGTAGAAGTGATCTGAAGTGATTTTACAAATTATGGACACACCGCAGCCGTCGGTTGTCCTTTAAGAACTACTTTCCTCCTGACGTCAAACATAACAAGAACACAACAGGAATGAAAGAAACGGCTTGAACGCCAAAGTTTGGTTCTGGTGCAAATGTCAAACAGTGTGCGTGTTTTTGTTAAGACTCCGAAAAGTCTAGAAAGATAAGGGAAAAAGTCTCTTTTTTGGGCCTTTATCAAATGTATCTCCCCCGTGGTGTGAGCGCATGGCAATCCGCACACAAACTCGGAGGAGTCAGAAAAAGGAAGGAGAGGAAGCAGTAAAATAATTGCCTGTTTGGCATCTCACATCCACTCCTTGTTATATTGTGTCGTCGCTGTATCCCAGAGCAAGCCGGTTTGACATGAACTTTCGAGTCACACTATCCTGGAGGCCTCCATGCAAGCAACACATGATCAAACTCGTAACTCCGAGATTTAGTGTGGCTGCTCATTCGGGATTGAACTGAGGGTTTGAAATGAAGTGAGCAGATGTCTACATGCCTTTTAAGCAAACATTACCTCTGGAGATGAGTGGAAGCATGTAGCCGTACTTCACCTTAAGGCTAGTACACAGGCAGCTGACAGGGATGTTTTCATATGGCAACCTCTGCCCTTTTCTACTTATCATCATGGAAGAAGGTTTTTTTTATGATTCAGAAACAACTCAATGGGATTAACATAAAACACAATTTCCTCTCTGATGTAAACGTCTTCAAGTATCTTTAAAGTTTGATCAAATGTTTCCGTTTTTTTTGTTTTTTTTTTGCGGCACTGAGGGCATCTGAACAAGTTTAAGAGATGATTGAACAAGTAATGAAATAAAGTAACAAAGATATATGGAATAATGACAGCTGGATTGACTAAACTAAAGATTTGAAAGCAACAAAGTCCATCTCACCAAGAGTTGTGCCTGGTCCAACCAATCAGCAGCCACCAATGTTCCAATTACAGTCTTCATTTTAGACATGTCAAAAACCAAAAGTAACATGTAAAGTACACAGCAGTGTCTGAAACAACGCCTGCCCGAAACGCCCGGGGCGTGCAACTTTTATGTCGGGCGTACAACTTCCAAAACGTCTCTGCCCGGGTGTCCGACACCATTTTTGAAAAAAATAAAATACAGTAAAGTCTCGTTATATCGATATTCCCGGGAGTCGGAAAAAATATCAATATAACCGGACTATCGATATATCCGATCCTGCGGCATGTAAAATTTCTCCTTGCGTTCATAGAAATAGTATCGTAATAAGCAGTACTATCGATATAACCGATATCGATATAACGAGACTTTACTATATACAGTAAAGTCTCGTTATATCGATATCGGATATATCGATAGTCCCGGTTATATCGATACTATTTCTATGCACGCACGGAGAAAATTACATGCAAACAGGGTCGGATATATCGATAGTCCCGGTTATATCGATATTTTTTCGGACTCCCTTGAATATCGATATAACGAGACTTTACTGTATATATATATATATATATAGATATTTTTTAAATCAAACGTTTGTTTTTTTCAATAAAGCAAACTTTTGAACAAAGATTTCGAAACCGGAATAAATTATTCAGATTTCGAAATCTTCATTTGGTTTGGAAATTTCGGTTCGTTTGGCAATTTGCATACTGCGTACACGGCAGCCAATCAGAAGCCTGCTTCGTGCTTCCGGACTTTCCCGAACATTATAAGGTCGTGCATTTGCATATCATTTTCCAAAGTAGATGCACAGTACCTCAGCCCCAGAAGTAAGATTCAAAAGAAGCTAACAAAATTTATGACGCTACAAAATGTAAACGTACATTACCCCGTGACAGTAAAGTGTCCTTGAGAGTTTTGAAAAGCGCTCAGAAATTAAAAGTATCATTATTATTATTATTTAAAGCATCATGGAAAGAGGAGTTCACGTGGCAACTGGAGCAAAATCATCATCAAGGTATATTTATAATAAATTAAGCAAGGGAGCATTTGTGGCAGGTACATCCTTAATGTCAAATGTCAAAGTCAGCTTTATTGTCAAATATGCTAATATGCATGACATACAGCACAGATGAAATGACTTAATCCTTTGCAAAAATGTTTTTTTGTTTTTGCGATTAGTCGTCGTATTGTGTTTCAAATTGTGAAAAATGGGGCAGGCAACTTTATCAACTTTTCAGAGTTCAGGCAACTTTTCAGAGTTGTCTACCCTGGTATTCCGCTAACTACTGGCAGACTTGTGCAAAAGTTGCTCTTCACATATGGCTAGTTTTGGTAAATAATTTCTCGCCGCTGGTCATCCAAGCCTTCCATTCAACTCGTAGGGGCACTTTAAAGGACAACCGACATCACTTTTTTGTTTCTTAACTGACATCAGAAATTTTTTTTATAGCATCTAAAATAGCCAAAACACGCAGTATGTGTTTATTCAAATGCAAAACACCAATAAAAATGACTTAAAGTGTCCAAAATTTGCAAAAAAATTAGCTGCGAATTGGGCATTTTCAGAAAGTCCCGCCCCCAGTTTGTGACGTCACGCCAAGACGTCTTGCATTGCTGGAGAATCAAAACAATGGCTTCAGATTCAGAGAATATGCTTTCTTGTTACACATCCAGTTATGAATATGATTCAAATAGTTCTGAAGAGGAAAGCATACATGTTTGCCATCGATTAAAGAATGTATTCCGTGCCATTATGAGGCAACATTGAGGGGAGATGTCTCAACGAAAAAGAGGCACAAAATGGCGACCTCCTGTGGCCACCTCCGTTTCCACAGGCTGATAAATTCCTTATATGGAGCTTGGACGCCCTCTTCTGGCGGCTTCTGGGTGCAACACGAGGTCCCCAGACCAAACAAGTACAGCAAAATACATTGACGTGATGGAAGGACTGCTACAATGTGTCTTTTTTCGGTCTGGGGGCAGTCCTTTAGTGACGTCACGTACGGACTCGTCACCAACTCAAAAACAAGACTTCCTGAATATTCAGCGCGAGTCTTAAAACGTAAAATATAGCTATATGCGGTGGAATCTTTGTAAAATACGCTCAGTAGAAGTCATTTGAAGCCATTTTACAAATTATGGACACAACTTGTCCGGAGATGTCAGTTGTCCTTTAAATGCACGATTCACACGCGGAGTTACATTAAAGTTGCATCTTCCTCTGCACATATATTTGCCCTGTCTCACTCTTACCTTTAGTGCTCGAGCGCCACTGCCGGCGTTTAGAAAAAAAAAGCATGAATTGGTCGTATCGTTGAATAACCGGCAGGGTTGAAAGCTTGTGACAAAAGTCGCGATCAATAGTCCGGAAATTACGGTAACTTACCTCTGTTGAACTTTCATGTGCCTAACATTATCTGCAACATTCCTCAAAAAAATGAAAATTTAGGTTTCAGGATGACGTCAGCATCACGTTTTCTTGGGATGATTAGCCTGCATTGGATTGGATTTGCCTTTATTAGTCTCGCAGTGGAGAAATTTACATTTCACAGCAGCAAAGCATTGAAGAATTACATTGAATGACGAGACAATGACAAGGTAATTAAAGTTCGTCTTCTTGATTCATTGTCTGGAAATTAATGATTAACAATTAAAAAAGGAACTAGAAAAAAATAAAGGAGTACCTACAGATACGTATTTGAAATTCCCAAAATATGAGCACATTTTATACCTTGTTAATGAATGGTAATGTTTGCGTGTGACTGCGCGTGTGATTGTATCAAGGTTATGGTAAAATAAAACTACAAATAATTCATGCTCTATTTTAAATACCACCTAAAATGATTATGCGTAAAAAACGGATTATTAATGTGCTAAGAGTTTAACTTTATTACTGCAGGGAAAAGATCCTCAGTTTTCATTTTTGTGATTTAATATAATTTTAAATTACAAAGTACATCAGTATTGCTGTTTGGCTGTGCACAAGAAAATAAAATGTCAAAAGTTAAACATATTGTGGGATAAATAAAGGTTTTGTGATTCTTATAAACATTATTTTGAGAAATTAGCAACATTTTTACAATTTAATTTTGCACGGGATATTTCATGTTAAAATGAATTTTTAAAAACATAAATAAAACATTTGTCCCCCCAAAAAATGTTAAATGTTAAAAGTCAAAACCAAACAAAGTCTAAATCATGAAAAAAACACAACTATTATCAGCCTGTTGTGTGTGTATGTGTTTGTATGACTAGTGTGAGGACCCCTAACATTTTATCCCAGACATAGTGAGGACATTTTTGACAAGTGAGGACCTTTTGGTCGGTCCTCACAAGTTTTTTGTTCTAAAGGCTTCTAGGAGGTCAATATATGCACCTGTTAAGGTTGCAGAAAGGTCCTCACGAATTCAACCAAAATGATTTTTGGTGTGTATTTTCATTTCACATGGATACACACACTTTTTACTGTGTGTGTTTATGTGTGTGTGTGCATGGTTAATGAGAGGAAAAAGTTCATACCACAAAAAGCGAAACAATATTTTAACCAAATTCACTAAAGGGGTGAGAACTTTGAATGTACCAATTCAGAAACCTCACTCCTGCTGTTATTTCAGTTTCAAGTCCAGTTTTTATTTCTTTGTTTTTAAAGAATTTGAAGTGGGAAATGGGGTGACATTCAGTGTTCAAATATAACACTAGTTCTTCTCTAAACTTATCAGCAACGGTCGTCCTCACTCCTTATCTGGAGTTACCCGGACCTCACAAAAGCGTTGAAACAGGAGTGTGTGTGTGTGTGTGTGTGTGTGTGTGTGTGTGTGTGTGTGCATGTGCGTGTGTGTCAATATCAAAGCACATACTCAAAGGAGAAATGTTACAGCTTTATTGCATGAAGCAAAAATACACAGCATTGGTGGGACTCTTGAACACGAGATGAAACCAAAACAACCACTAGCCGAACCATAAATAAAGCCAGTAGAGCCTATTATTTTACTCGTGGGGAAAAGCCCTCAACTCTTCGCCGAAAAACAACTTACATAAGATGGCCTTTGGAAAATGTAACTGCGTCAATGTAAAATAATGGGGCACAGTAGAGCCCTTTGCGTGAAGAAGGATTTCACCCTAATAAGAACCGCCATAATCCCCACTACTCTGGATGTTTAACAAGCCCCTTGTGAAGACTTACAAATGACCTAAATCTCATTGTCTGGGCACAAATAAAACATAACACTGAATGCGCAAGCCCAACTTCAGCCATAGCGAGTGAATGCAGCACAGTTAATGTTGAAAGTTCCCCATTTTGGATTGAATGTACCTTTATTCGTCTCGCAGTGGAGAAATTGACATTTCACAGCAGCAAAGAAAGTAAAGACAGAAGTAAGTAAGACAGAAAGAAGTATTTTAAGGACATGCGTTATGAATGGGTTTGATAAAGGCAATTGACTCCGGAGACAAAACATTCCTCTCAATGACAAGACAATTATGACTAAGTACACTTATTATTTTGGGATACTTCTCTTCTGGAGTACCGTATTTTCCGATGTATAAGGCGCACCCAAAAGCCTTGATTTTCTTCAAAAGATAACCCTGCGCCTTATACGCAGGTGAACCTCATATGTGAAGTAATACTGAGCCACAGCAGGTCAGTAGCCACCGACTCCATTTCCACATGTATAATATATTAGTCAATGACAAGTTTTCTTCAGCCGTCATCTGTACTTCTTTGAAGGTGTCGGACGTTTCACCCCTCATCCGAAAATCTTCGTCAGCGAACTAAAATTGTGCTGGTAACTCTGGCCCTATATATATCCCTAATGGACAGAGGTGGCGGTGCCTGACCTCTGCTCTGATAAGTCACTACTCTAAGGTTGGGGGGAGCAGTGGACTACTCCCTGAAGCTAATCTGATTCTATGTTCTACGCCTGGTTCTGATTGCCCCATTAGCTATGGTCTCACCTCTGGCCCACTCCTTGTACATAGCCTACACAGACATTATATACAGGTTACAATCCAGGTTACAACCGGGTTACGTTCCGACAAAACAGTTGTAAGTCAAACGGTCGTAAATCGAAAAGAATTCAAAACAATTATTCTGTATCCTCATTTTGTGCACTGTTGTAATTCTTTGTTAAGATAAATGAGGCATGCTGAATGTTGAGCGCATCTGGCAACACAGCCACAACGCTACATATGGTCCTTTGACAACGATAAAAAAAAAAACCCAGTTCTTATACAATGCTGAGAGAAGCGGTTGCTCTCTGTGCTCCGCCAAATAAATCTCATCAAAAAGGAGCATCCCGAGTCTTTATTTTACCAAATGCATCACAAACACGCTGCAGATCTCAACAGCGTTGCTTGGCTGCCACCGTAGCGGTCCCAGCCGTAGAATTAAGGAAAAAAAGGGTCTGGCGGTTGTGGTTGTAAGTACGGGTAGTCGTAACTCGCGCCGGTCGTAAATCGGATGTTACTGGTATGTGGAAAACCTTTTTCATTCACTTGATAGTCCAGTGTGCCTTATATATGAAAAAAGTTTGAAAATACACCATTCATTGGGGGTGCGCCTTTTACACCGGAAAATACGGTAATTGTTTTTTTTTTTTTTTTTTTGTAATGTTTGCATTGAGGTTGGTTTTTGCATGTGTGTGACCATATGCGAGAGAAGGATTTCGGAAAACAAGCATGGCGTTTTGTTTGTTTGTTGGAGGACTAATATGTGCTATCAAACTCAGAAACTGAATGCTTAGGAGCAAATGAAATTCTCTTACAATTCCCCCAAAATTAGCGAAAGCTTTGGCTCATCAGCATTGTGGGCGAATGCAATCTATATTGAAGATAACCGCAGACACTGAAAATGTTTTCCTGTGGTAGGAGGGGGCAAAGAAGTGTGAACACAACCAAAAATATTATGATAGCCATGAATGTTCTTCTGTCAGGGTTTTGAACATTTACTGTCCAAGATAAATGGTGAGGATTTAAAAAAATGTATGTAAACTGTGCTATAGAGCTAATAAAGAAAATGGACTTTCGGCTCATTATAAAAGACTACCGTCAATGCCGTTCAGTATCCCTTTCATGTAAACTAGAGACAGTCAGCGCTTAATATTCAATGTATGTCACGCTGTGGTAAACCTTTTTCATGAGAGTTACAAACTTTGCCGTGTGAACAGAGGACAGGAGTTGGGTAAACGTTCGACTGCAATGAAGAAATAATGTGGACCAGCCTGTTGTTACAAGGATTTGGAAGGATCTTGGTCAGATCCGGCAAATAGGTTCGATTTTCTCCATGTAGAATGTAATACTGACCCTACCTCCCCCTACCAACTCCAGAATTTTAATATAATGGCAAGAAACAGCCTTTTCAGTGCAGCATCTTTGCTGTGTTTATGGATTTTTTTTTTAAATCAGGACTGTTTGGGCTTTGCACAGTGATACGGACGTTAAGATATTAAAATACTGAATGAACAACATTTAACTCATTCACTACCAGACGTACAAAAATGTGTCCACTCCAGTGCCAGGGTTTTTGTCATTGTCTGACTTTAATATCAGAATTCTGATTTAAAGTCTGAATTATGACTATAAAGTGAGAATTCTGACTTTATTCTCAGAACTTTAAAGTCAGAATTCAGACTTTAATATCAGAATTCTGATTTAAAGTCTGAATTATGACTATAAAGTGAGAATTCTGACTTTAGTCTCAGAATTCTGACTATTTTAAAGCCAGAATTCTGATTTAAAGTGAGAATTCTGATTTAAAGTCAGAATTCTGACTCTAAAGTCAGAATTCAGACTCTAAAGTGACTTTATTCTCAGAATTCTGACTTTAAAGTCAGAATTCAGACTTTAAAATCTGAATTCTGATTCAAAGTCAGAATTCTGACTATATCCTCAGAATTCTGACTTTAAAGTCAGAATTCAGACTGTAAAATCTGAAGAATTCTGACTTTAATATCAGAATTTTGATTTAAAGTCTGAATTATGACTATAAAGTGAGAATTCGGACTTTATTCTCAGAATTCTGATTTTAAAGTCCAAATTCTGACTTTAAAGTCAGAATTCTGACTTTACTTTTTGAATTTTGACTTTAAAGTGAAAAGTAAACCGGGTGCATCATAAAGTCACAATTTTCACTTTAAAGTCAAAATTCTGAGAATAAAGTCAGAATTCGCACTTTAAAGTAAGAATACTCACTTTAAAGTCAGAATTCTGAAAAGAAAGTCAATCTTGCCAACCTTATTTTTATTTATTCAGTGGCCATAATCCTCTTCCGTAGGAAACATTGTGCATGATCCTCTTTCATCAAAAATTCACTTGATCGCTCCTGTCAAGCTTTGCATTTGTGATAATTGCATAACTAAAGACTTCAAATATTGTTTGTAGATTGCAAATGTCCCCATTGTGGGACTCTTAAAGGCTTTCTGATTCTGATAAGATACTTGGGCATCTTCATGTTTCTAAAAAAAAGGTACAATATGAACAGGGATGTACAATAGACAGATTTGAGAGAGGTCTCATTTCAGCATGGTGTTTACCTTGCGCAGGAAAGGGATTAGGCTGCCGGTCATGTTTACCTCCTCCAAAAACGATGTTATAAATGCTGTCCCGCTTATCACAATGAGCACTGGACTAAGTAATTGCATAGAAGCAGATAGATGTGTACACGTCCAGCATGGAAATTGACAAGGGGATGTGTTCTACAAGCTATAGTTTGTGTTATTCCGATTTTAGCTCCCCTGCGTCAGGTTCTGCATGTGTTTGGCGATGTCGTACACGTAGGTGATGTCTGGCCTCTTCTCCGGGTCGGGGTTGATGCACATATCTACCAAATTCCTCAGCTGAGGTTGGTTTTGGGAAGAAAAGGAAAATAAATAATGGCATTAATGAGGATTGGATGCAGTTTTTCCAGATGTTGACAGCTCTTGAAAAGATATATTTTTTTCCACTATGGTAGCAACAAGGCTCATCACTTGCTGGTCGGCAGGTCCACACTGCACACAGCACTGCCACTCTATTACCGACGCTCACACGTGAAGCCGAGCAAAGCGGTTGATTGGAGCAGATAGACAGACAGGCTCGCAGGCGGAACAGTCACCACCATCATTAAAAAAGGAGGAGAATAAAAGATGCAGGGGAAAAAAAAGAGGTGGGCATCTATGCGAGGTCGCTATGGTAACTGTCTGCCAACTTCATGAGCTGCTGTTGCAACGGCAGTGGCTCGGATGAGTTTTTGCCGGCCACTGCGTGCATATGTGAGAGGAAGATGTAAATTCATACAGTCTGAAAATTAGCACTGCCAAATGGAAATTTGGGTGCGGTTTAAAAAAAAATAAGATGCCGATATGTACAATATTCATGTGCTTCTTTGCATGGCGAGCAGGGTGGGTGGGGGGAAGTGGAAAGCGAGCGGGGTGGGGGAAAGTGTCAGGTGGCGGGGCGGTGGGTGAGAGCTGGTGCAGGGAGGCGGAGGGGGGGGGGGGGTAGAGGCGCTGGAAGCATAGACGGAGATGGTTTAAATGACACAACAAAGATGAGCAGCTGACAGTTTGCTGCCGATCCTTCAGGAGCATTGTTTACATCCAGACAGGCGCTGTAGGCACCCCCCCCCCCCACCACCACCACCTCATCTCCATCCCTCCGTCAACCCGTCTCGCGCTCCATCGTTCGCTCACTCTATCGCTTTGTCTCCCTATCTGTGGGATGTGGGTGACATGTGGGGCACGCTCCAGCTCCGAGCGGTGGATATGTAGAGAGGGAGCCACGGGAAGGAATGTGCGCTTGTGCGATGGCTCATGCACATTAAAAAAAAAAGAAGGAAAAAAAACAGACATTCTAAGACAAGAAACGCCATGCAATTAAATTAGCCTTTCAGCCTAATGAAGTAAGCACCAAAGTGGCAATGAAAAGCACTGTGCAGGAGTTACAGCAGAAACTTCTCACTACCCACTGTGGACTCGTGGATGCAGACATACGGCCAGCAAAGTGGAAAAATGGTCATTTAAACGCATGCAACGGCCACCTACAAGGATCTTATTAGCCTGTTTTTATGCTTACTAAATTATAAAGCAGTGGTAAAATCATTGGGGTATGAATGCAACCAGCAACAAAAAAAACATAACTTTTAAATACACTATTAAAAGGATTTTAATAGTCTGTCTGCAATGTATGTGATGTTTGGTAAAAGGGGGATTTTTTTTTCTTTTAACCTTCCAAAAAGTCAGCTGGTGGTTTCGTGCTGCTTTCAGCATTGAAGCAAAGCGGTCAGTCAGAGAAGACGGTAAAAGGGTCGAACTATGGTGGCTCTGAAGTGCAAAACAC
Organism: Hippocampus bargibanti; assembly: GCF_051943395.1. NCBI lineage: Eukaryota > Metazoa > Chordata > Actinopteri > Syngnathiformes > Syngnathidae > Hippocampus > Hippocampus bargibanti. Next base: position 25,075,951 of record NC_142740.1, on the reverse strand, counting down.
AAGAAAGCATCAAAAACAACAGCGCCCCTCCCCCACACAAAATGGAGCAACAAAAATAACTATTAATTAAAATATATATTTTTTTACTTTAATTTAACTCATTCACTGCCATTCCAGAATGTATTCGGGAATTGAAAATATGATGTAGAACACCAATTCTGGAATTTGTTAGGTTTTTTTTCTTGTCTGGGTGCCACTAAATGGCCTCTGGCAATGTTTTTGCCTTCCACAAGGGAGCAGCATTTGCCCTTTTTCCATATTAGCGCTTTGTTCCAGCTTCAGATGTTGTTAAAGCACTATATAAACCAATATGTTAGTGAGTGCTAACGTATTTCTTGAGTGAACGCTGGCGCGTGTTGCTGCCACTGCTCACCCGCAGAAAAATGTGACTGTAAAGTGTCCTTGAGAGTTTTGAAAGGTGCATATAAATGAAATATATTATTATTATTATTATTATTATTACATGTATGTATGTATCACATTGTATTTTGGACAATCGCCCTCATTTCAAGCTCATATAACTGCAGACCCATATAATTTAGGAATTAACTTTTATTTAATGAAAATAGACAGTGTAAGGTTTCTAACGCTGTATTGAATGTTTATGTAGTCCTAAAACTCAATATTGTGTGGGTCCTGGAATTCGAGTAACAATGACAAAAACCCTGGCACTGGAGTGGACACATGTCTGGCAGTGAATGAGTATTTTTTTTAATTAGAATAATTCATAATAATAATTAAAAACACAAACACCCCCCCCAAATTACCACACAGAAAATTTGAAAAGATAAACCAAAAAAAGAACAAAATAGCTAAATTATATACCTGCCATACTTATTTGTCATTTTTTATATGATGATATGAGCACGCATGTTCTACCAGAGACAAATTCCTTGTGTGTTCTACACATTTGGCCAATAAATGATGATTCTGATATGACACAAACTGCAAATCCAAATTATGCACAACAACAATTACAAACAAAAATCTCAACACAAAATCAAATAAAAAGAAAAAGTAAGAAAAAAAGAAAAAAATCTTTGCTTTTTTGTTTTGTTTTGCACTTCAGAGTCACTGTGAATAGCTGATTTGAACTCTTACACAATCATACAGCCCAGTAAATGTTTATTTTTTTTTCATAAAATCTGAGGTTGTGCCCCTGCAGTATTTGTAAGTATCCAATTACAATTCTTGGCAACATTTTCACACACCCAAAAAAAAGGGGGGGGAGGGGGGAATTTGTGCTGTTTGTCGATGTAAATGTGCTTTGATACATTCACCTCAAAAGCAGCCCAACTTCTCCAGAGAAATGCGACATATCAAATTGTTGTATGTTCAGATGCTTTGATGGAGTTTTGAGACAAATAAGGCAAAAAAGATCCCTGCGTAGCGAGCACACAGATGAAAAATCTACACACACACAGGCACACATCACATGCAATCAACCACCATGCCATCTTTAACCGCAGCCTGACTGCATTACATGTATGTGCACGAATGCGGCTTTGCAGAATTACGGTTGATAATTTAAGATTGAGTGAAGGCAACGTGATCCTCAAGCTCATTTTGTTTCGCCCTCCTTCTGTAGCACGGACAGATGCTTTTGATAAGTTGGATTTCATTTTCAAACAGTTAAAATCATGGGCTTTTCATCATGGAGTAAAGGGCATTACGGGGAAATATGTTGCACCAGTAGCTGGATTCGTTTCAGACATTAAAAAAAACAATACAAGTCAAAATCAGTTGCATGGCATACAAGAAAGGGGTCAATGTTGCTTAAGATTTGTTTCACTGAACATTTTCTATTCATATTCAGAAGTGTTGATGAATCCACACTTAAAAAAACAGTTAAATTAGTTTGACTATCTGAGAAGATACTTAGCTACTATTTATATATAGATAGATATGACTCACTTCCTCCGAGTAATGATCTGATGGAAGCGGTGGGTAGTCGCACTGCTCTATCTTCTTACAAAGGGAGTAGAGGTTCATCTTATCGCCATAGAACGGACTTTGTAGGGCTGCCATCTGAAATATGCAGACAGGAGAAAATAGTGTGAGGACAAGCGGGAAGGAACTAATATGCAGAAAGAAAAAAAAAACTTGATGCTTCAAAATTCATTGCTCGGTATGTACCAAACTAATGTACTTACCACGATTGAAACAAATGGTATCTCACTGAGCTTGGAATGCTTGTGGAGGTAGTGAATGTTGGAATTATCAACTTTATCAACAGATGCTGATGAAAGATGGGGTTGCCTTTGTAAGTCTCGAGTTAAGTCTCACCATTTAGTCAGGATACTCACGATTTTGACCAAAATACTCACTTTATAAAACCACGATTGACACTGACAGTTCATTTGTAAGGTGAAACAATAGAAAAATATATATATATATATATATATATATATATATATATATATATATATATACACACGTAAATATCGTTATATCGGTTATATCGATAGTACCGCTTATTACGATACTATTTTCATTTCCCTTGCACATTTCTAGTCTTTTTATGTATAATTAGTACCGTTTAGTACGATACCCGGTCATTACGATAATCCGGTTATTACGGTGCTCCTTTTCATCCCCCGCCGGCCATTTTTGTTGTTTATATCGATATATCCGTCGCGCCATTGGTCAACTTGGTCACGTGTCTTGTTACGTGAGCCGCCATCGGTCGCGCCATTGGTCGACTTGGTCACATGAGCCGCCATCGGTCGCGCTATTGGTCGACTTGGCCGTGTGACTTTGTCACGTGACACGCCATCGGTCGCGCCATTGGTCAACTTGGTCACGTGTCTTGGTTACGTGTCACGCCATCAGTCGCGCCATTGGTCGACTTGGTCAGGTGACTTGGTTACGTGCCCAGCACCCGTGTAGCAGAGCCATTTTCATTTTCAGACGCTAGCTCGTGTGTAGCAGACGAGATTGAAGTGTTTGTGTTAAAAGGTAAAAATGGGAAGCAGAAGAAGATTGATGACTTTTTTAAATTGTATACATAATACAGTAAGATGTAAGCGTTGCAGTTTCCCTGTTGTGTTATGTACATGCCCACTGTACTGTATATGAATGCAATCGTTTTTTGCAACAATGTTTCTTGTTTTGTCTGCTGAAGCGCGATGATTTTGAAAATTATTAACATTCCATACTGTGTATTAAAGGACAGCCGATGTCACTTTTTATTCAAATGCAAATAAAAATGACTTCACGCCAAGACGTCTTGCATTGCTTGTGAATCCAAACAATGGCTTCAGATTCGGATAATATGCTTTCTTGTTACACATCCAGTTATGAATATGTTTCAAATACACTGTAGTTCTGAAGATTAAAGCATACATGTTTACAATCATTAAAGAATTATATGTGCCATTTTGAGGCAACATTGGGGGAACATCTCCCAAAAAAAAGGGAGCTAATGGCCAGCTCCGTTTCTTATATGGCGCTTGGCTGCCCTCTTTTGGCGGCTTTTGTTTAATGCAGTTCGGCGCAGGATCGGATATATCGATCGTCCCGGTTATGTCGATATTTTTTCGGACTCCCTTGAATATCGATATAACGAGACTTTACTATATATATATATATATATATATATATATATATATATATATATATATATATATATATTCTATTGTTTCACCTTACAAATGAACTGTCAGTATTGTGTCAATCGTTGTTTGACTTGCAAGCGCAAGTCTTAAAACGTAAAATATAGCTATATGCGGTGGAATCTTGTTAAAATACGCTCAGTTGAAGTCATTTCAAGCCATTTTACAAATTATGGACACAAATTGTCCGGAGACGTCGGTTGTCCTTTAAAGAAGCAGAAAAGACCTGATTGAATGAGTGTTGTGAAGGTTCAGGAAAAGCTTTACTGATGAAAAGCGAAGCCTGTTTCTATTTTTGTGTTTTATATATATATATATATATATATATATATATATATATACAGTGAAGTCTCGTTATATCGATATTCTCGGGAGTCCGAAAAAATATCGATATAACCGGGACTATCGATATATCCGACCCTGCGCGCATGTAATTTTCTCCTTGCGTTCATAGAAATAGTATCGTAATAAGCGGTACTATCAATATAACCGATATCGATATAATGAGACTTTACTGTGTGTGTATATATATATATATATATATATATATATATATATATATATATATATATATATATATATATATATATATATATATATGCATGCATGCATAAAAAATATCCTGTGACTGTAAAGTGTCCTTGAGAGTTTTGAAAGGCGCTTATAAATGAAATGTACTTTTATTATAATATCAATAATAGTAATTGCAAATTGCCAGCATTTATAATCCGTCTGGAGCCCTGATTTCCCCCTTGACTAATTATTAATTCTTCAGGAATAACCTGACTTATACGTACGTACATATCAACCTCACAATTAAAATGAATACTAAATTGCACGCCATTAAATCCGTTCACTATTTAATCAATTCATTCCAAGCTGAAATGCCATCAGTCCAGTGAGGTGTGAGACATGCATTAAATGTCAAACAAAGAACCACTTTCAGTTTCGCTTCCACCAAACATTCTCATTTGCTGTAAAAATAAATAAATATACAAATAGAGCACATATCTGTCAAACGTGTAGAGGAAAAATGTCTTTCAGAGGAGTGTTTCTGTTTCATTGAACTAAAAATGTTGACTATTGGCTGCAAATGTTCATTTCAATGCTATGGAAGGGACCATGTTGACTCTCTCACTGTCTGCCTTTTGATTCAGTAGAACAATGTGCATGTTTTTGGGTGGTGGTGAGTGTTTACCCAAAAATATACACTTCAAAGTAAGTAAGACAAAAAGAGAAGGAGACTGAAACAGACGCACAGGAGGATGCGGTGGTTGGGAGGTGGGGGGAGGATATGCCAGAAGTAGATACCAGAAGGCAAAGGGTTAAACAAGACCCCAGATGTATTTTCATGCATCAACTTTTTGACAGATGAAAAATGTCAACTGTCCTGTTTTTATTTGGGAGTTTTTGCACTATTCATCTGCTTCATTAGTGTCTGCTGCTCCTCGCCCCCTGACAGCTACTGGCCCCCCGCACTCACATATCGAGATGCATGCCACACAAACACAGTCTTTTTTTTTTCAGTGTCACTGCAACGGTTTAGATGATTGACTCAGTGTCTGACCTCTGAAGCCCTGGTTTGTTCGTGCGTGTGCGTGGATTGAGATTGAGAGACAGAGAGAGAGATATTATGGCTCATTGATTGTCGAAAAAATCTATTGCAAATGCATGCCTGGTGTCTAAAGGGGTGCGAGTCATGAGCGGTAGTACACACACACAAAAAGAGAAACAGGCTTCGCTTTTCATCAGTAAAGCTCTTCCTGAACCTTCACAAAGTCCGCAAATGTCCTTGTTTAATCAACACTCATTGAGTCACGTCTTTTCTGCTTCTTTAAAGGACAACCGACGCCTCCGGACAAGTTGTGTCCATAATTTGTAAAATCAGTTCAAATGACTTCTACTGAGTGTATTTTACAAAAATTCCACTGCATATAGCTATATTTTACGTTTTAAGACTCGCGCTGAATATTTAGGAAGTCTTGTTTTTGAGTTGGTGACGATACCTACCGTGACGTCACGGTAAGTATTGTCACGGACCGAGAAAGCGACACACAATGCATTTTGGGTACTTTGTTTGGTCTGAAAACTTCGTGTTGATCTGTGTTGACGGCAAAGTTAGAAGGAAAACACATGAATAACGCGATGGTGAATCGTTGTGTGTTGCATCAAGACTATTATTTGTCGAGAGCAGACACAAATTCCCAGCAGACAAATCAGCCCATTTCCAACGGAGCTTGGGCGCCATCTTGTGCGTTTTCTGGGACGCTACATTTCAGTCCAGATGCCTCAAAATGACACGGAATGACTTCTTTAATCGATTGCAAACATTTATGCTTTCCAATTCACAACTGTTTGAATCATATTCATAACTGGATGAGTAACAAGAAAAGGTCTTCTCCGAATCTGAAGCCATTGTTTTGATTCTTGAGCAAGTCAAGACGTCTTGGCGTGACGTCACGAACAAAGGGGTGGGACCTTCTGAAACCCTGCCATTTCCGGATTCATTTTGAAGTAGTTTTTGGACACTAAGTCATTTTTATTGCCGTTTTTCATTTGACTAAAAATATCAGCCTGCGTGTTTTGGGTATTTTAGATGCTATAAAACGTTTTTCTGATGTCAGTTAGGAAACAAAAAAATTGTGTCGTTGTCCTTTAAGCAGCTGTGTAAGCTTCTCCAGCTCTCCACGAGGACTGTTCACACTTTACCCTTTTCTATACCTTCAAATAATGGCAACGAAACGTACACACGTCCAGTACCACTTTCTATTACACACTTGTGCAAGGGAAGTAAGCATGACTTTTTTCACATTTACATTTACCCTTCACGTTTCTTTGGGATTATATCGATATCAAGGAACAAGTCAGAGTGTCTGAAGACTGTTATTACAAATACACCGACTCCCGGCGCGGCAATGATTCCTAAACTTTGACATATTAATAACAAAGGAAAGCGTGAGGGTGGGCTGATTAATTCTCATGACCAGAATCTGTATGGTGTTCCAGTGAGCAGGATTTTATAAAATGTACTGTAGCTCTGTGTTTGATATATTGGTGTGTTCATTTTAAAGTAATATGTATTCTGTTTTAGCAAACGGATAGGATCACTACTTTTCTTCTCTACTATGAGTCTGTAATCGAAAGAGAGATTTGATCAAATGCCACCAGTTATGAGGTGTTTGTAAATAGGTTACATTATTATGAAAAAATGATAAGTACTTAGAAAAAGCAAAAATTATTTGTTAAACGTCTGAGTAAGCTCTCACTCGTACAGTAGCGGTCCATCGACATAAAGGGTTCCTCAGCAGTCATCTGTACTTCTTTGAAGGTGTTGGACATTTCGCTCCTCATCCGAAAAGCTTTGTCAGCGAACTAAAGTTCTGTTGGTAGCTCTGGCCCTATTTATATAGGTGGTGGTGCCAGACCTCTGCTTTGATACGTCCCTGCTCTAAGGTTGGGTAGAGTAGTGGACTCCTCCCTGAAGATAATCTGATTACTTCTTTTGTCCTGTCTGATTATGTACTATGACTGCCTCTGATTGCCTCATTTGCTCTGGTATCACCTCATCAGCATGACTAAGCCTACGTGGTAACGATCTAAGAGGTTTGCTGTAAGCATGATCCAAATTATAACTTAAACCACCCTGGCGATTTAGTGAAGGGTTTTGTTGTTTTACAAAAAATGCTTCCTTTACTCCACTTTCAAACCAACTTTGTAAAACTTTTAAAGGAGGCTCACAGTTTTTTTTTTCCTTAAAAAAGTCCACTCTCAAAAACACAGAGTGAGCCGTGGGGCAGCTCATCACATGTAAATGCAAATTCCAGAGAACCAAAATTGCCGGGCCTCATCAAAACAACACCTATACATATCCTATAATGAGGTTCCAATGAGACACAGACTCATTTTGAGAAGGAATAAATGGCCGAGCTACATTAAAAAGGGAATCTGCCCATCTACTAAAACCATGTGTAGAGTGTCAATTGTGCGTGCCAAAAGGTAAACGTGTGAGTTAAGTCCATACCAATCCAAAAAAAGGGTATTTTTCCCAGTGAAAGGAGGAGACAAATTTGGAAGATGATCATTTTCATCAACTGATGCTGCGCAAACTCCGCAACCTTACCTTCCGTGTCACTGTGGCAGACACACGACGGCTGCTATCACAGAGGAGGGATTTGGCTCAGGGGCACAGTGGAGGGTCAAAGAACGTAATCAGGGTGGACACAAGAAGAAAGGGATCAAACAGAATGTAAAAAAATGAAGATAGACGCTGATCCAATATGACCAGGTATTGACAGACCCTTTGGACTTCACCTAACCCGAAGGCATAAGAATGGAGGTGGGAGATTGGGGAGAGGGAAAAAAAACGGCGCTTTCAAACGAAGCTGTTGTCCATGTGGGCACATGCACAAACCAGCACAAAAACCTCAGCCGCTACCTTGTTCCGAGTGAGATCAATGAGTACCAATGGGATCCTGCTTGGCTGTCTCTATGAATTCCTGATGCCTGTAGGTTAAGTGAAGAAAAGGGATCCACGCAGAGGGAATGGGAAGAAAAGGGAGTCGAAAAAAGTAGAGAGGAAAGAAGGAGGGAATGCGTTTCCACACATTCTGGATGCCTTTTGGACGCAAGCAGTTTGGGCCTGGTCTTCAAATCGCATATTATCAGAATCACAATCAGAATCATCTTTATTGGCCAAGTATGTGGCTTGGTTCTTGTAGCGTGCAAGTCCTCGAGAGTGGGTAGGGCGGTGCATGGTGTGGTGTGCAGGGCTTGGGTAATCTTCATCTCCACCATTTTCTTGCATGGCCTACCTTGACCTTATGGATGGTGCTGTAGTTCAAGGAGGTCTTCCATCTCAAGCACTACCTACCCCTTTCCTTCTATGACATCGGTGTCAAATTCAAGGCCCGGGGGCCAAATCTGGCTGCCACATCATTTTATTCGGCCCGCAAAAACATGTCAAGCATGTCAAAGTGCCATGATGCTTGCTGAAGTCAGAACCAAAATGTCAAATTGTCCCCCATAAGCCACAATGACAGTCATTATTTTTGACTTCATTTTTGAAACCTAGCTATAGATTAATTTGCTGTGGGCTCTATATGGAAAATGGGGGAGGAAATGAAACATTCTAATGGTTTCCCCAAATTCATAACGGCCCCAGAGAAGAAACCGTAACTACAATCTGGCTGACCGCTAAAAATGACTTTGACACCCTTGTTCTATGAGCTGGCCCGTTCCGCTTTACATTCCATCTTCCTACAATTATTCTCTTTGGTCAAGGACCCTTTATGATATCCTTCATTTTAGATACAGTCTATATAAATTTCTGATTTCATGTCATCAAAGATCCAGACCCAAATTAGCAACCGCACAGCTATTTGAACACGCATGCATGCCCACATGACCATAGACTATTTATTTTTAACAATGTAACTTAACCCGGTCTGCGTATTTCCACCTAAGCAATATCAATCGTCTTCGCTCGTCTCTCACTCCTCACACCACTGCTATCCTCGTTCATAGTCTTCTCACGTCCCGGATTGACTATTGCAATTCACTTCTCTTTGGTGTCCCTCAGAAACCTCTGCACAAACTTCAACTCGTCCAGAATTATTCAAGTCGGATCATCACCAGAACCTCATCCTTTCACCACATCACCCCCGTCCTCCAAGAGCTCCACTGGCTCCCGCTCAATATAGAATCAACTTTAAAATTCTTCTTTATACATTTAAAGTTATCCATAACCTTGCCCCCCACATACCTATCTGACCTTTTTTCTATTCTCTTTCGTTCCCTCAGATCCTCTTCCTCCCTCCGCCTCTGTGTGCTCCCCCTGCTCGTCTCAGCACGATGGGGGACAGAGCCTTCAGCTGCTCTGCCCCCAAACTTTGGAACTCACTTCCTCCCAACATTCGTAACATCGATTCCCAACCCACCTATTTAAAATTGAATTTTCTGTGTAGCCCTCTCTCTCTTGTTTCAATTTATAATTGTATTTTATTTATTGCATTCTATTTGTGATTATATTTTATTTATTACAGTACCTATGCTTGTCTGTGACTGTAAAGTGCCATTGAGAGCTTTGAAAGGCCCTCAAAATGTAATGTATTATTATTATTATTATTAATGTAATGACTAATTACTTTTTGTGGAAAATCCTACCACAGGCTACCACATTTGTACAAAGTATATTTGTCTGTACTTTACCTCGTAGAGCAGGCATCCTAGTGACCAGATGTCTGATTTGAAGTTGTATCCGTTTTCATGTATCCTCTCCGGTGACATGTAGTATGGAGTACCAACTTGATGATGGAATGGTACACCGAGAGATGGAAGTGGAAAAAGAGAACAGGGGAAACATTGATTATTAAGATTTTGCATTGCTTACAGTTGTTTATACACTTCATGACGTACGCTCATACAGTCCACAAAAGAGGACAAGGAACAAGCTGTCCTCTCAACCATGACAAGTTCAGAGTTTGGAACACTCAAAGAATTGTCATAAGAGTGCAAGTAAGGCAAACTACAGTGAGTCATTGAAATATATGCCCCCTATTAATTATTAGTCAGCTAACGTAAAATGATATTTAAAGGTTGCATATAACCATGAGCGGCCATAAAGGGCATACAATTGTCAAAGCACGACAACGTTGTGTATTCATGCACAGCTGACACGAAATATACATAAATCAGTTTTGATTAGTGGCCTTGGTAATGATCTGAAGCAGCAGCGATTGAAGACGCCCCAGAAGCACTGGGTGAGCCTGAAAAGGAGGCCCATTTCTGGTTCTGGTTTGGAAATTCTAGAATCTAAGACTACACTGGTGACTGGCAGCTCTCCAGAGAATCAGACCTTCACCCAACTGGACTCCAACAGGAACCACATAGCTTTACATCATGTCTGTAAGACACCACAACTGGCTTTATAGATTTGCTGCATTCTTAGCAGTTTGAGAGACTGCTTTTTGCATTTGCTTTCTGTTTGCTGGCAATTCCCAAGTAAAAGTCGACCATGCACATCCAGCAGCAGTTTTACATTACAGTAATCACAAATGGCCGGCGTTTTACGAACATGTACTCATTCCACAGACTCTGAAGGCAAACTTATGTGGAAAATTGGAAGCATTGAGCAAGTCCACATTTCGTCTTGAACAACACAAGCTATATTATTTTCATAAAATTGTGTCATGTGCTCTTTCCAGTTCCTCACTAAAAAAGTCAGCACTGCACCAATTTGTCCAAAACTATATTGAGCAGCCGAAATGTACAATGATTTTTACAATTTGGGTTTCATTAAAGTTTGTATTTTTTTTTTATTAGAGACAAATGAAGCTTCCATTTTAGATGCTGTTTTGTTTGGAAAAAAGGTCCTAGATGCTCAAGCAAAGAATTTGAGTTAAAACAAAAATGAACACACAAAATCCACAGTGGGAAGTGTTTCAGAGTAACCCGAGAAGAAAAAAGAGACAGAGATTGTGTGGTAGTGTGGTATCAAAGCTAGGACATGTATCAGCAGTCCACAGACAATTGTAACAGAGCCAGTCTTCAGAATTCGTACAAAATAGTGGTTGTTGCGGATACATTTCCAGGTTACGCGCAGAGTATGTCAAAATCTTGGATGGGAGAATCACAGAATGTTGCAAGTGCGCCAGAAAGGTGCATAAGAACCTGACATAAGTGGGAGAATTTTCCCTGATTAGATTAGAAGCCAATAGAAATGGAAATATGACTTTCCTTTTGGGGAACGTTTACTGGGTATAGAAGGGGGAAAATAACACTTAAAAAAAGAACAATGAAGTGGGTAAAAAGTGGTAGTGAGAAATGTAACTTGAAGAGAGGAATAAAAAGGAGGCTCTAATTGGTCATCGAGCAGATTTTAGAGCATGCGCTCACGCGTTTGGTCTCATGATACGTTGGGAATAAGCTCCCCAAACATTCATTATTAGCTGATTAAAAAGAATCAGCCTCTCTTATGCAAATGGTTGCATGAAAAAAAAAGCGCACCGGGTTGAGCCTGCCTCAACATGGTGAATGAATTTACTTGTCTTAATGAATTGAAAGTCAAATTGGGATTGATTTCAATTATTGCCCATAGACCATATTGTATTTTTCACAAAGCAATTCAAGAGAGTTAAACGGTGTGATGTATATTACTGTTAATTAAGTGAACTGATAAGCAGTCAACTGATTCTTGCAAAAATTATTATTTAGCGCGAATGGATCGGTAGTGCCTGCCTGAGGGGAGTAGCTGGAAAAGGTTGTGGGCAGGGTGCGAAGGGTCCAGTAGGATTTTCTGTGCCCTTCTCTTTGTTCTTACAGTGTGCAAGTCCTTGAGAATGGGAAGGGCGGTGCTAATGATTTTTTTCCGCCGTCCTAACTGTCCGTTTAAACTTGGATTCCATTTACGAGGATAACTTGACCAATTCTCCATTTGCAGAACACAGCTTACAGCTAATGCTGCTTTGGCATGTTTGCTTTAAACGATGGCCTCCATATTTAATGTATTCTTCGTGCAGGTTTTGACAGATTTTGACATTTCCAGGAATCACAGCAGCCTATTTGGAGTCTGTTTTAGTCACATTGAATTTATTGCTTTTCCTCATTATTTTAACATGACCTGTCTTTACAACTTAGCTGCTGGCTTTTATAGAATAAGCATCCATTTTGAGACATATTTGTCGAAATCTTCACATTCATCTCCAATAATCTTCCCAGAGTATTCCAGCTTGTGTTCTGCTATTTCTGAATTTTCTCATTCCACAGTTAACATTGTTCACCCTGCCCTCATTAAAGGTGTTAATTACAGGTGTATCATATTACATATGACTGCCTGATGTCTTTTTTCTTTTAATGGCTACATCACCTTTCTGGTTGCTTTCTTCTTCGTCTCTCCCTTTACTCGCCAAAGTCGACATTGCAGATGATGTTCTGCTCACAAAAGTTGCTCAAGTGTCATATATTATAGCTTTTTCACATATACTTTGCCGTCTAAAGTGGTTAAATTTATTAGACGACCCATCATAAACGGATCATCCGGCGTCATTAAGTGTTTTATAGGCACTCTTTCATTTTCCACCAGATCTCTACCTGACAATTTTGACAGGAAATATGCTATATGGAGGGCTTCTTGTGCACAGAAATATCTGAAGGGATGAGCGAGTACCAATATAATGTCTGGGGTCCATTCCGCCATAAATACTGTATGCTCAATTTGAGTAGTATGATGGCTTTCTCGATTACAGTATTTCAGTATATCAATATGTACTTTACACGTGACTTTCATTTACCAAAAAAGCAGAACGTTGAAACTATTCAGTCAAATTATTAACAAGGTCAAGTGTTCCTGTTGAATGCAGCAAGGCCAACATAGTAGCACTTTTTGTGGGTGTATTCTACAGTGTTCACATGCTGCATTTTTTTGCATTTGTACAGATATATACTGTACCTATATTTTGTTTTAGGAATGGTATTTTTCCTCTGGATGGTTGCATGTCATTGTATTTTATTTTTAGTCCATTTAATCCATCCACTCGTGGGAGTGCTGGAGCCTATCGAGGGCAGTCAGTGAGGTACAACCTAGACTGGTTGAGATAAACGATATTTTAATTAAGTTGAAAAAATTATCTACCAATATTGGCTGGTGTAAAATCCGGTTTTATTTTCAACTGAAATTCTCTAATGTGAAGTGAGTCTTCTGCCATCAACAAATGTTATTTCTTCAATATTATTTGCCATTGGCTTGGTATGTTATGCAGCAAGTGTACTGGTGGTATACTGTACATTAATTGGTATCAAGAGTTGTGGAGTCTGTTATCAGTCTGGGGAAAAATTGAACTTTTCTAAAGTGTTTCTGTCAGAAATATTCGGTCTCTATCAGTTTCAATGATGAACATTGATGCACACATGAATTCTTTGATACTAGCGTTAATAGCTCGATATTTTATGTGTCTATTGTCTGTAAGATGACTTCCAAGTAGCTTAATAAGAATCATTAGGAGTGGTATGGAAAGGGCTGCCTGTCCCCGGTCAGCCTAAAGAGGGTGCTGTGGACTTAACGTTTAATGAGGAATTGCAGGCATTTTCACAGAGATCATGAAAGTCACACTTTTTCCACAGTGTGTGCTGCTGCTGCCAGTGCACAGTGGCCTGGAATAGCATGCTGAGTGTGATAATAACACTTCGACATCGGAAAGTGAGACGGTGTGAATGACGGTAGAATATGTTCAACATATTCCTATCTACTTAATTTAAGATGCCAGGAGGCTGGCAGAAAGGTTTTGGACGGCTACTTTGGACATCTCTGCAGGCCAAAATGTAAACCTCATACATCTCTATCAATTCCAATGTCTTGTTGACAGAAATCTTAATCGTGAACAAAGCACTAACATGGGGAAAAGGGAAATGCTGCTGCCTTGTGAAAAAAAAAAAAACACATTTCCAGAGCCCATGGCCAGCGCTTTATTGGCACCCAAGCATGAAAACCCAAACAAATTCAGGAATGGCACTCTGTCATATTTTTAATTCCTGAATAAATGTGTAAATGGCAGTAAATGAGTTAATAATTATACTGGTTGAATATTTTTGTAGCATTTGAGTTTTTAGTATTTTACAGGATTGGATACAAAATACATCATGTGTCAGCGAAGACGCAGTTATCCAAAACGTAATATTTAATTCATCAATTCATGCAACCTTTCGACACAGCAAATTAACAGTGATGGGTTAAGGCCACAGTGATAAACGGCGGTAAGTGCAGGCAGTTTACAAATTGTTAAGTGTGACATTACCGTTCTAAACACCTGCACACCTTTGAAGAGAGGAAGAAGCGTGCAGGGGTCTTTTTGTGTTGAACTCCATGTCTACTTAAAAGCGGAACAAATGTCTGGGTCTGTTCCTTCAGAAATTAATTATCACTCAAATGTCTCAATCTGGCTTCACTCCAAAAGATTCACAGAACATGGCTCATAGTTCATCCAATATCCAACTCATTATCAAAGACTAACAGAACATGTGGTTCGAACCTGTCAATTTGTCTCCGGTTTAGCGGCCTTTTTCTTGTGTGCACTCTTGAACAAGGCCAACATCCTAATTACTATAGCGGCTCATATCTTCAAAGCAAAATACTGCATCATAAGATTTTATTTCCTACGGCAAACAGTCTTCCACATAATGCTCATAGTAACTTTGATTGTAAAGTTTGCCATCTTGTTTTAACAAAACACAGCCCCTATCTGACCGTGTGTCAAATGCATGTGCTCTGTATCCATCTGTACAGGGGTGAAAGGGCAATGCAACAGGAAGTGATTAAGTGGACTATGAAGCTGTTGGGCACAATTCTGAGTAGGCAGCATGGCTAAATGACACATGGCTCGGCTCTCGCCATGGCTAATGAAACACATCCAACTGCAGGTGATTACTGCGGGGTTGCCTCGTGCAAAGGTATGTATCTATATGCATTTCGCACTAACAGAAGAGTGTATTTCTTTTATTTCCAAGGATTTATAAGACACATGCAAATTACCTAAAGAGTGAGCAGCCGTGGTTTTGGAGCTGAAGAACCGTCCCAGTCCCAGATCTCCTAGCTTCACTACTCCTGTAGCTGTGATGAATACATTGGCTGGTTTTATATCTGAAGAAGAAAGGAGTTAGTTAGATACTTAGCTGATGCTCTAACAAATTCTGGTCAGTTTGTTGCTATTAAATTGAAATTCCTGGTATGTCAATGTGATATTCTACAATGATATGAAGCCAGCCTGTTGCATTTGAGAAACTGTATGTACCATTTATTTTTGCTTTAGTCACATTAGTCAGACAAGTCATTGTCATGTTTTTGGAATAATGTTGGAGACATGATGATGCATATCAGCCTTTGAAATTTATTAACTTGGTCCAGTGTAGTTCTTAAGTGGCTTTCCACAGAACTGCTCTCTGTAAAGAGGTCTTTAAAACCCAGAGCTCTCAATTCATTCGTGTCCCAAAGACAGACTAACGGAAGTCTCTCACACTAATAGCCGTGTGTGTGTGTGTGTGTGTGTGTGTGTGCGAGTGTGTGTGTGTGTGCACACTTCCGACGACTTAATTTTACTGGGTGCTATTGAACACACATGGTTCCATGAACACTATATTCTTTGACCAATAGAAATAGAGAACAACTACCGAAGAAGAAACAGATCAAATCGGGGTTTTACCCACCTTTTTCCTTGTGGATAGATACACTATGACATGTTTTTGTTTTGTTTGTTTATTTCTTTATTTGAAATGGAGGACATTATAGCATACTATTGCAGCACAGGTGAGTATGGACCACAAAATGCTTGAACGATGCTTGAAAATAAAAGTGGCCCCAGCAGACAAGCCATGAGCTCATCATTCTCCGATGGTCGTTTTAATAACCGAACGCCGTAACATGATGTTTACCATATCTTTGTTGGAACTCTTATTTTAAAGTCTGTTTTCCTGGAAAAGAAAGTGAGTCCGCTGAGTACCGTCTCTGCTCAAACTTGAGCCAGGAAAACAATGATCACTAACAGCAACAGGGCATTAGAAATATGAATTCAAAAATGCATATCATCAGACATATTTTTGCGCGCGCGCGCGCGCACACACACACACACACACACACACAAGTGCACACACACACACACACACACACACAAACACGCGCGCACACACACACACAAATATATGTAATATATATTTTTGAAGGAGGCCTTTAATGTTGGGCGGCGGAGGTATAAACCTGAAATGAAATGACTGTCTAATAAATTTGTGTAGGACTGTACATGGGAGTGTTTTTCATCAATGGGTACCTCTGTGCATGACCCTCCGGGAGTGCATATGCTCAAGTGCGCTGCAAAGCTGGACAAAGTACTTCCACACAGTTCTTTCGGGGATAAGCCTTCTCTGCTTCTTAAAGTGCTGTGAAAGAAACACACACACACACACGTTCATGCACACACAGAGCAAATCATTACTTTAAGTGAAAACATTGCAAATTTCCCCATTGTGGAAGTATTAACTCATTCACTGCCATTCACAAATTTATTCGGGAATTGAAAATATGAAATAGAGCGCCATTCCCGAATATGTTCGGGTTTTGTTTTTTCTTGTTTGGGTGCCGATTAAAGCGCTGGCCATGGCCTCTGGCAATGTTTTTTCCTTTCACAAAGGGGCAGCATTTCCCTTTTTTCATGTTAGCGCTTTGTTCCAGCTTCAGCTGTTGTTAAAGCGCTATATAAACCAATATGTATGTATTGCATTGTCTTTTGGACAGCTGACAAAAGAAGAGAGTTCAATGTTTCTTACGCTGCATTGATTGTTTATGCAGTCCTAAAACTAAATATTCAGTGGCTCCAGGAATTCTAGTGACAATGACAAAAACCTTGGGAGTGGACGCATTTTTGCACATCTGACAGTGAATGAGTTAAAGGATTTCTGATGCCGATTCATTCACTACAAGATTTTAACAACTGCATAAAAAGTTGTGCCCTGCATTACTGTTTTCAATATTGGCCCGTAGTGCATATGCCTATCCCTTCTCTGTTTAATCGGACCCAGATCGATTTCCTCTTATTCGGTCCCGTTCCTCAGTCTCTTCTCATGTTCTCCATGGCCTTCAATCAAAAGCACATGCGCTCTCAATAACAAAGACAGGAAATGTGTGTGTGTGGTACCTTCCAAAACTACCCCATCTGGCATTTAGTTCTTTTGTGAAGCTTTCAGTGGCACATTGTAACAGTTGTTATTGCTGTTTTTTTGTTTGTTGTTCAGTTTATTTTGGAGGGTAGAACTGATCCGAGTCATCCAGCATGTGGTCACTTATTAAAAAGTTAAATAGCATAGACAAAGCTTCAGCTAACAACTATTGGGCAAACCAACCACGAGCTAACATAACAAAATTGTGATTTCCTTTTTAGTGCCCTGCTATTTGTATACAAGCTGCAGTCACACAGTACCAGTAGCTTAGAAAAACATTTGGTGCAGCTGTATCAACGAAATAATAACAATAACAACAACAATACTAATATTCGCTAAAGATGTCATCATCTGTAATAGAGTAACTGCACCATTCTACATTGCTGACCTTATACATTCGAATCCGCTTGTTGAATTTATGAGTCACATTTTCTATGCCAGTTCCACTAAAAACATAGTACAGATGCTCTCCTACTTACGAACAATTTATGTTATGAACAACAGTACTTACGAACATTTTTGTAGTAACATATGTAGTATTCTCTCCAGTTGTACATGTACATATATGAATAGAGCATATATTTTATTAAATGTTTATTTTTCAGTACAAACATATACAGGTTACTTATACAAGCCTTAAACATACTTATATAAACCTGAAACTTACTTATATAAGACTTAAACATACGTTCATTACAAAATATAGCACTGTAGCAACTTACGAACAAATTCACCTGAAGAGCAACCGTTCGAAACGTATGTTGTTTGTAAGTTGGGAAGTGTCTGTATTCATGCAACTAGTGCAGCGAATACCATCTTGTGCACAAAAACAAGAGTGGAAAGACAAACTGCTCCACAAAAAAAAAAAAAAAAAAAAAAAAAAACGGAAACGCTCAGTGAAACTATACTTGGGGTTTGAAAGCTTCCAGGCTCTTTTGGGCCCACAAAAATACAATGTTTATTTATTTGTCCACCTAAATAAATGAGTTTGAACAATTTCATCTTTTTAATATTAAATTGGCCATTTGCTTTGCTCCAAGTGGGTCTCTTTCCCTCTTAATTTGATCACGAAAACAGACTTCCTGTGACTGGTTAGTTATCGATATGTGGTTATCATGCATCCAACATTTCTTAGTTGTGTTGGCTCCACATGGCAAATATGAAAAGAAAAACAGGAAAAAAATGGAGCCCTCCTTCAATTTCTCAGATGCTTTGGCCATGTCCACCGTATGTGACGAAAATACGGCAGTGACTCAATGCTGCCTTTCGAAGACCAAAGTAGCATGACAGGTTTGGTTTGGTTTCATTTGCTTGTTTCACACGTTAGTCATTTTCATGTATGACATTTAAAATGCAATTAGTTGAAATAGCATCAACAACACAAAAGATAAATGCAAAGACATTTTGGTGAAGTCGATGGGTGAACAGCCACATTGAACAAAGAAAGAAAAAAAGAAGAGGATAATAGCGGTAGATGGATAGAAGAAAGGATAGACCTTGGCCTATATCCTAATAAAGCCCCACTAAGAAGCCATTCTTCCCTTGCCCTCTATTTCCATATCAGAGAATTGTTTGATGTCAATGGGGAAGCACAGAGATGCCCACCGCCAACTCCTTTCACGGCAAATACCGCACATGCAATATTCTGTCAGTGCATGCAAATTAAGCCGTTTGATTTTATTTAGATTTTGAAATGACCAAAATAAGATCAATGGAATATTAGAATGGAATAAAACGGAAATTGAAAGAAATAATGAAGCCAATAGTAAAATACATGCATTTGGCCTTATTCTCTTCATACTGTAACTGTATGTTTACATAATCGATGCTCACTAATGCATGCCTTCGCATTGGGAATAACTATGCTACTGTTAGCTAAAAAAAAACAGTGATTTCTTTCCTTGCATTGGTGAAAAGGTAAAAAGGAGAAGAAAAAAAATGCTTGTGTCGCATGATTATGACATCCAAACATACAAGCACAAACGCAATAGCTCTGTATTTGACTCAGCGCAGTTTCTTTGAAGCCATTATAAACTACCCAAACAATACAGAGAGGCAGAGACATGAGTGTGTTTGCGTGTTTTACTTTTGTTTTTTTGTTCATTCAGTTGTTTATTCAGTTGAATGTTCTATTATTGTTCTATTTGTGGAGCCCTTTATTAGCTAAAACTGTGTTGAAATCAATCCATTTGATCCATTCATCCAGACGATATATATATATATATATAAAACAAACTTTTCGACTTGCGAACGTTAAATTCGCGAGAATTAAATCTCCCAAACTTCCAATCATTTTGAAGGGGAGTTTATGATTTAATAAGTACGAATCTGGATTTGATCATGTTTTTTTTGTATCTTCGTGTCAATGATATTCAAGAATATTCTGCATTCATACAAACTGTTCTTTAATGTTGTGACTTCTGCTGGGTCACTTACCTTGATCATCCGCGAGAGGTCTCCGGCATCAGCTAACTCCAGTACTATGTTTAGCTCATTGTCCTCAATAAAAGATGCATGATACTTTATCACATTTGGATGGTTCAGTTGCTGTGGGAAAGAGGGAAGTGACACATCAGAGAAGTGAATAAAAGTCAGATATCTTGGCCAAACAGGTGTGTGCGTGTGTGTTGGGGAATATAAAGACCTTCCCCTCCATTTATTTATGATCTAAAGTGACTGAGGGAACATGCACGAGATTACCAATAAATGAATCGTACTGTGTTTGGCATCAAGTCTAGCAACATTTTCCATTCGTCAGAGCATCACATGACTATTTCGTATTCATTAGTATTTGCCTACTTCCAAATTCATAGGTTTTGAGTTGGTCGGGCAGCGTCAAAATATCATGTTTTGATTCTATAGGGAGTAAATTCATAAGAGATCCGCAATGGACAACAATCCAAGAAGCACACAGTCCAACTTCTTTGCATTCACAGGTACTGGCATCGTTCAATCAAACTCAAAAGTTGTTGTTCTCACTTGAAGTCACATTCTCCCGTCCCAACCCCATCTTCAACTGGCATTGGAGACAAAACTTCACATGGGTTTTCCCTGTCCACCAGTCTTCTCCTCACACTCCTCATTTGGCTTTTGAAAATAATCTGGGCACAACCACTTCATTTTTGGAAACTGGTATCTGAAGGGTAGCGAGCGGCTATTTTCTGGCTGGGAGATGTTTTGAACTGTCCCCTTTAGAACTTCAAACCCACCCGAAGAGGCTTACAGAGAGCGCTGTGTGACTGATATTGCTAAGTTCCAGAATTCTTTACTATTTGTACTGTATAAGTACTGTATAATTCAATTAGTATTATTTTTTTTTTTTTTTTGCTCTTGTTTGTCACTGGTATTTCTTTTGCGCAAATGCATATTAACCAAATAATCAGGCATTGGCTGTACCTCAAAGCCCCCCTGAATTGTAATTTTTTAGAACTAGATATTTATATGCCTTCTACATTGTGGGAACAATCCGCAGAAGGACCTTGGCCTGCATGCCGTCCTGAGGTAAGGAACGCAGGGGAAAGTATCGGATAATTACCGCATTTTCCGGTGCATAAGGCGCACCCAGTGGTCTTGATTTTCTTCCAAATGGGTCATTTGCTCCTTATACGCAGGTGTGCCTTATATGTTACATAGTTATGTATATTTTGTATTTCTTTTTGTTACAGATGCATTTATACTTGAAAAAAGATTGGAAGGAAGACATCTTTCTATATGTGAAGTCATATTGAGCCACAAGAGATCTCATAACTACTGTCAGCAGCCACGACTACATTTCCCTTTGTAGAAGAACTTGTATATAAGCCCAGCCTCTACTGTGGCGCCTTATTATGTGGTGTGCCTTATATTTGGAAACATTTGATATATGTATAGTAGACTATATTTGGATTTTTCTTTTCATTCATTAAAGGTGCACCTTATAGTCCGGTGCGTCCTATGTGGAAAAAGTTTGGAAATACAGCATTCATTGGAGGTTCGCCTTATACACTGGAAAATGCGGTAAATAAAAAGTGAAGAACGCCTGAAGTAAAACTTGCAATCATTTTAATTTAATCAGAAAGAAAAAGAGTTGAATAAATACAGTTTTGTAATCCAGAATTTTCTACATGTGGACCTAACGAAACGGTTTTGTTCTCTAGTGTGACAAAGCCGGGTGACTTGTCACAACAACCTCTCTAAACGCGATGACAACAACTCGTGCGAAACACGCACACACACGCACGCACACACGCACGCACGCACACACACACACACACACACACACACACGCTCCTGACAGGCTGACAGTCAGAAAAAAAGGCAGGCTTATCTCAGGCACTCAGGCTGCAATCCCTTCCTGCTGCTTCGTCAATAAAGCAAGAATAACATATCCCGTCGTAAACAAAGTGCATCCACCCATTTCAAGAAAAGGGAGGACGGATAGTGATGGTGCCATGAGGTGCCACAAGGGACACGATTAATTTCAAGTATTGATCGTGTCAAACATGGAAAAAGGAATTAAACTGGGAGAGCGGCGAAAAGGGAAGTGAACACAGTTAAAGAAGATAGATTTCGTGAGAAGGGAATTACAGATGCTCCCCACCTTAAGAGTGGTCGTTCATAAGATGAATTCGCTCGCAAGTTGCTTCAGTACTATATTTTGTATGAAATCTATGTCAAAGTCAAACACTGAATAGGGAAGTATAAAACACAGACGCAAAATGAATTCACACCTACTGTAGTACGACAACATATATCCTTGGGTCTTCAGTAAGCCATTACTGAAGCTGCTGCCATGTAATTACTAAATTACGTGCCAGCAGTCATTACTTTTTGTTATGCATCGCCTCCTACAGGAGCGTCAAATGTGAAGAGGGATTTCCTCCCTGCCCACATACTCTATCTACACAGACAATTGTAAGCAAGCTCGGCGGATCGGGGCCTGAACGCGTTAGCAACACTTCAGCATTGCCGGGCGCTGATTGGTCAGCCTTGGTGTCCGTCGTGTAAACATCCAGTGTGCGTGCATGCGCGTGAAGCACAGTACGCAGCCAATCGCAAGCGGGCTCGGACGGAAAAAGACGCGCAAAATAAAATGTAAAATACAGCATCTCTGTCCGAACATTTTTCGACATACAGTAGCCACAAAAATCTTCCTATGTACAGTTATTCGTAACTCGAAATCAGCATTGTTGGATAAAGGACGATATGGGGGCGTTGGGGGGGGGGGGGGGGGGATACAAGTAGACAGAGCAGTGTGACACACGTCCTCCACGTGCCTTAGCTTTCTACGTTGTGATTAAAGAAATGTTCATGCTCTGAATGACACAGACAAGGGGAAGGAGGGCTCTGGACAGTACACTGCACTCCCCACCCATCCCTGCATCCCTCCCTGATCCTCCTCACGTGTCCTCCCTTGTATCCCCCCATGTCTCCATCTCCCCCCCCCCCTCCTCTCACTTGCCAGATGTATATTTGGCTCAGCATGTCAGTTCTACATGTCTTCACATTGTAGCACACCCAGAGACCGATGACAAGGCCACCCAACCCATTCATTCCTCTGCCATAAGTGCAACCTCAGGCAAAAGATAAGGAGGACTGTGGAGATATCCACATGCAGATGTTGATGCTAATGACGGATGGAATCCCAGTTGAAGGAAATACCACGTTGAGGTTTGCACGATGATATGATTAATTACACACACGGCCTGTGACCCACCAGGGTATGTAATTACTTAATGATGTAAAACCATGCGTGCCATATAATGTGTGAGTGAATGACATGGCTGAAAGACGAAACTGATGTCTCATGAGGCCATCTGACAATATAAAATTATCTAACAATGACTTACGTTGGGAACCAATGGAATAGCTTTGTCATGTAGATGGTGCTAATGTTTTACATGGCAGTGGATCAGGGATAGGGACTGACCCAACCCTTGAATTGCGAAAATTCACATATAATTGAAATGCATTGGTGAAGGGCGGATTAAATATATATAATTTATAACCACCAAAAATAAAAAAAATGTTAATTAAATGAGTGTTTTCTGTGTAAATGTGTCACCCGCCCGCAGGAAAAAAATATGTTCTTATCCTGTGATTGGAAAGTGTCCTTGATAGTTTTGAAAGGAGTTTATAAATGAATTGTACTATTATTATTATTATTATTATTATGTTACAAAAATACATTCAAAACAACAAATATATTTCACAGCTAATCCACAGGTGCAAACCGTGAGTATCAGGGGACAAAATGTATTTGAATGGGACGAATTTTAAAACATTCTGTAAGTGTCGTTTTAGACCTTTTAGCAAATTTAATACAAATGTAAACTAAGTGGAAATGTAAGTTAATGTTTGATATTTCAAAAGCTTCATATGTCATGGATATTTGCCTTGTCAGTGAACACATGCTGCCTAATCACATTTGCGTAGCGCGCACACACACGCACACGCACAGATAATTAGCATCTTTAATTGTTGATATCATTATTGCTCTGAATATAATCTATCTAGACATGATTGCAATTGACAAACGGGAGCATGCATATGTGGAACTGCATGCATGATTAAACTTGAGATATGTTAGAGAGCTGGACACTCAATATGGACAAAAGTGTGAGTGAATGAAAAGTGGGACTGTCCAGTTGAAACTTGTAAGCCGCAAGAGGACAAGGCAGATGAATTAGCAGATGCAAATACAGAAAGACAGACAAACAAATAGGCAGAGCAATGAAAGGCAGTGACTAAGAACAATGTGTATGCCTCCTTGTGAGTGTGTCCAGGCATGCGTGCATGCAACCACACACAAGTATATGTGTCATTCCAGTCGGTCCATGCCACTGTGTCTCTCATTATTCTGATTTGGCTGTGTCTCCTGTTGGCTTGTCTAGAATGGGGGATAAGGCAAAATGGCTGTCTCTCTCACACTCAGCCTTTTATTACAAAGTGTGCAGTCAAGGGCCAGGCAGAACTTCCCGTGTTCACTCGAATGAGCTCAGAGAGAGAGGGAAAAAAACAAAAACCTCAAGGCTGAAGGTGATCCACCATGAGGAAATGAAAGGGATCTATGCGAGACGTATGGATTGGTGTTGAGGGCAAAAAAGGAGGAAATGCTACATGTGAAAGACAGCGGACAGAGGAGTCAGAGAGATTGAAATTAGCACAATATAAAGAAAAAGAAGATCGTAGTCACCTGTCAAAGACTGACATTGAACCCTGCCATAACCACTTGTAGGAGGTCAGAGATACAGACTGAGGTTAATCCTGATGTCTTGTGGCATTAAGTCACAGAAGGGCTGCTCAGTTTACATATCTCTACAATGCGGTGTCTGCATCTGCGTATCCTTGTCTTTGATCGACCCCTGAAGCTACACCGGAGTGCTTAGAGTGGCACAAACTAATCGAATTAGTTTCCTTCGTTTCTTGAACGTATATGTGAGAAAGCATACAAGCATAAACAGCCTGCAGTGATCATACATGGAAGATGAGCACAGATCTGCGGGAAAACATAATCTGGAAACATACGTTAGGAAGGAAGAGGAAAAAATATATATTTTTTTTAAATTACAAATATTTCAAAACAATCTGGCAGACATTTAATGAGAGTTTGATGAATACCACCACTTCATGGAAACAAAAAGCCCACCAAAGTCAAAGAAACATGTCATAATATGTTGGTGACATGTATGTTCCATTTGAGGCAATAATATAAAATAATCTGAGTGACCATTAATGATGAGTCTCCAAACATGAAGTCCTTGACTGAAGACTCACTCAAAGACTTCAGATTATTAGTATTTATCAGTCAGGCCCAGACTCTCACATTCATCCTTCGTGCTGTATGAATATACACACCCAAAGAAGAAATCGACAAATGGAGCCATGAGCACCTCACACATTCATCCAAGATGCCTTGTCCAGATGAATTGTTTTCTTGTGGTGCAAGGACCCTGCTATGCCAATAAAAATTGCTGCAAAATGCACGGTTTCTTACCTTAAGGAGATCTATCTCTTTGATGCAATCCTGCCGAGCTTTGGCATCCATCAAGTCAAATATCTATTCGGGTATCAAGAAAAAAATTGGACATATATGCACATTATGGAACGTTCAACAAATATAAGATAAGGAGAGTTCTGCAGAAATAAAAAAAAGTAAATACAGTAAAGTCTCGTTATATCGATATCGGTTATATCGATAGTACCGCTTATTACGATACTATTTCTATGAACGCAAGGAGAAAATTACATGCGCGCAGGGTCGGATATATCGATAGTCCCGGTTATATCGATATTTTTTCGGACTCCCGAGAATATCGATATAACGAGACTTTACTGTAACAATACAAACACGAGGAAACAGTTACTGTTGCCCGGAACTAACTGAATTAGTTGGTCGCGCAGGTGCTATCAATACAAAAGTTAATATACAGACTTGTAAATGGTAATGGATTCTTACCTGGACTTTCTTCAGGGCCACAGATGTGTTGTCTAGTAGATACCTAGCCCGGTAAACCTCACTGAATTGTCCTCGGCCTATTTTCTTCTCAATCTGGAAGTTAGCAAGCGAGTTGTGACCCATGTCTGGCTGCAAAGGTTTCTGGGAAAACAGAATAAATGTATGAACGACTCTTCACATACATCTGAAGTTGTGAGATTCTAGATTAGGGTTTTTTTCACCTGGGTTTGATTGAACCCTAGTGGGCTGGTGAATCAGTCTCAGAGGTTTGACAGAGCCTCTGGCATGGATATACCGTTTCAATATGTTAATTATTTATGTGGAAGGGAAAAACATTGCCAGAGGCCATTGCCAGAGCCCATGGGCAATGCTTTACCGGCACCCAATCAAGAAAAAAACAAAACCGAAGATATTTGGGAATGGTGCTTGTCGTATTTTCAATTCCCTAATACATTTGTGGATGGCAGTGAATTAGTTAAATATACTGTTAGGGCAATTCGCTATACAAATACAATCTTAACATCTTTTCTATTTCCTGACACCTCATTTTATTTTCTCGGACTTCCTGTCATCATGTCACATTCTGTCCCTCTTTACATCGTTTTATTTTCTCGGACTTCATGTCATGACATCACATCCTGTGAGTCTTTATGAAAGCTCTCCCAACCAGTACTCCCTCTCTCCTCTTTTGGCTCTTCTCCTCTGCCTGCCCCTCGGGGTAGGCACTTACATATAGTGCCGTCCCAAAGATTCTTTTTGTTTCTTTCTTTTAATTCCTGCTTCATTAATAATGACCCTAACATATGCATCGGACATTAATTAGACCGCAACCCAAGATGTGGTTTATGTCAGGTTCCCTGTGTTGACAGGATTGGTAATTACGAACACTTGGTAGACAAGCAAGGCAAAAATAACAGAACACACATTTATTGTACTTTTCAGACCATCGGATTTTAAGTGCAATATCGATGAACAGGTTTATTTCCATACATTCTCATACATTGCACATTGGACTATATGTCATTAATTATTTCAGGACGACGTAATGAAACGAGTGCAGAAAGAGCCGAGCTTTTAGAGCCATGGATCTTTCTTCAGGGTAAGAAAAGTAGCCACCAGGAAAACTCATTTTGTCAGGAATTAGATCATCATTGTACCAAATGTAATGTATTGTTGGATTGGATTGGATAGGATTTGCCTTTATTAGTCTCGCAGTGGATACATTTACATTTGTTGTCCTATTGAAAAAAATGTGTCTATTTTTGTGATTTTTTTAACAATGTTTATACGAATGGGATGTCCAAAATGTGTAAACACGTGTTTTATTTCTGGTTCATGCCGTCCGGTCATTATTATCAGCTTTCATGGCAGTCACAAAAGTAGGTTTAAAGTGCAGAGAAAAGCATTTCATTATTTCCATTTAGTGATGGAGGAAACCTGTACATGTCAGGTGATGGGTCCAATGAGCCCCTCTGAACTGTTTGCTATTTCTGTGTGGCTCTGCCTCCATATGTCTGCAAGTCACTCTGACAGCTACCATACAGGCCACCGCAATAGATTATTCAACATGATGACACCTCAATGCCAGCGCCAGCACAGTGCCTCACTGACAAACATAAGCAGATATTTTGATGTTACATGTTGAATTTTGCTGATGGAGGTTTGTTTTCCAGGGAAAAAAATGGGAAAAATGGAAATAGTGCTGTATACTGTTACACATTGTAAAAACAATTAGGGTGGCTCAGTAGGGGGGGGGAAGAGAGAGAGAGAGAGAGAGAGAGAGAGAGAGAGAGAGAGAGAGAGAGAGAGAGAGAGAGAGAGAGAGAGAGAGAGAGAGAGAGAGAGAGAGAGAGAGAGAGAGAGAGAGAGAGAGAGAGAGAGAGAGAGAGAGAGAGGGCATAGCTTTCATTCGCTGCGTGGTAGCTTGACAAATGTTAGCATGAGCCTCCAAAGCGCTGTGACAACTGCCTGCTGAGAGCACAGTCTTGCTAATGTGTCCTGGCATGCCAGGCCAGTAATCACACATTTACATATGCAATGACCTACATTTGCATGTCAGATCGCACACTGTCCGGCATGATTAATAGTGGGCACCTCCCCGTGTGGAGTCGCCTTGGGTGGCAGCAGAGGCCGTGCGAGGGCGGAGGAGAGGGCTGGAGGGAGGGCGTCTTTTTTGGCAGCCGAGGGGCCAGGCTGCCAGGCAGGATTATATCAGAAAGCAGCCCCGGCATTAGACACTTCATTAGAGCTAATCTGTTTAACAGTGGGCAGTGTATGTAAACTTCACAGGCCATTTGCGACACCTCTTCGCCCCCTGGCCTGGCCTTCAAAGGGCAGCCAAGCCGCAGCTGATTGACAGGCCGTCTCATCTGCCGCACATGGGTGTCACACAATCAAGGGCTCCCAGATGAAATGCGGGCCTGACAGACACACACTCACACATAAGGAGATGTCACAGAGGAATGACCACGAATGACGCTGGGCTGACTGAAGAGAACAGGATGAGCAGGGGTCATAAAGAAGGTAAAGCAGTGCCAGTGCACAAACAAAATTTCCATTTACGGATTGAAAAAAGTCAGTCAAGTGATGACCAAAGTCTCTTTCTCAGAATTTCCTGTTGTACCATTTGATCTGCACTAATGTGATCCTGACTGGTGATGGGGATATGGTACTTGGGAAGGATATTAAGTGGCAGCTGTGCAAGGCATAATGGGTAGTATTTGTGAGGGACAGTAAAGCATGGGGAAAAAAACTGACATATAATTGCCATGAGCATCTCATATGAAGATGGAGGGAGGAATGGTGGGGGGGGGGGGGGAGAAAGAGAGAAAAAACTCAGACGAAGTGTGATACAGGCTGACCAATAATGACGCCATTTCCAAACACAGCTGACAAGACACATGGAGGGTTGACGGGGCAGGGCGAGAGACGAGGGAAGCGATCGAGGGGAGACAAGCAGCAGAGGAGGAGTGGGCTTGATGTGACAGCTCGGCAGTGCCAACAGCTGCCACAGAAAGGCCAACAGCAGCAGAGAGGACAGACAGGCGGACATTGACACCTCAGCACCATGCTGGATAATTTTGAAAGTACACTGGCCCAATGCCCAGGTGAAGGGAAGAAAATAAAAACCTTCAAGTTGTCGGTGCGGGTGTGAATCAATTGAAACAAGTCTCAGAATCTTTGCAAAATTTCCAGTTGGGAGGATGAAGGGGAACAAGCTCTTGGTAAAAAAAAAAAAAACATGGCCAATCACATCAGTTTGATCAGGTACAAAATTGTACGGTATTTAATTTTACAGACGTTCCCTAACTTACGGACATACATTCCGAACGGTCGTTTGTAAGGTGAATTCGTAAGTTGTTTCAGTGCTATATTTCGAATGGAATTAAATTCCATTTAAAGGCTTGTATAAGTAACCTGTATTGGTTTCTACTGAAAAATAAACACTTAATAAAATATATGCTCTATAAAGATATGTACAACTGGAGAGAATACTACATATGTTACGACAAAAATGTTCGTAACTCGAATGTTCGTAAGTGAGTGTCTGTATTCGGGGATTTCATTTTCTTGTGCCATATACCATTGAGGCCCCCGTCAAAACATGAGCTAGACACCCCTGCTTTGCATTTTGCATTTAATGAAAGTTTTCATTGATGAAATCAGTCGAAGTTTCACCAATGGATCCATTAATGCCTCGTATCTCGTGTTAAACCACAATTATATTATAGTTTACTTATTCCGCAAGGTAGGTGTTTTACGTGTTTGGTCATTGCTGTAAACATTAGACGAAATTAAATCATAACCTCCCTAAGACATTATTCACATGAGTATAGAATCATTGAAGTGTTTTCTGTCGTTAGATTAACGTGCATGTCTTCCACAAAGAGACAGTGAGGACAACAAGAAGAGACAGTGACTGGCAGGCACAAGGGCTCACACCCACTCTCACCCATCAAGAGCCCCCTTGAGCACCATGCAATATTCATCCTAAACAAGTGAGCCAACCAGGCAGCCAAAACACCAGGATTCAGCCCAAAGGTGCTTCTCGTTCGCCGCTCAACCCGTCTCACGCTTACAGACAGACCAACATCTGTCAAACTCTGCAGCCACGATCACAATCACAATGGAATAGGGGTGTGGTGGTGGGGATGGGGGTCGCTCCTCAAACTCGTTACTCACATGAAGAGCAAATGTACCATTAAAAATGCACATCTTACCGGCTCATTCCGTTTACCTTATGCATATGCATCACACCTGCAGGACACAGAAAAACCACTATATGTTGCAAGCGATGCAGAATGTCCTTCATTGCATATACATGTTTTTAATCCGGACCCAACCTCCCCGAGCCCCAAGTTTATTGAACGTTGGAAAAGCGCAAACAGATATGTGACTTGTTGAAATGCATCCATCTGGAGGCAGGTTACACTGAATTTTAAAGGACAACCGACATCACATTTTTGTTTCCTAACTGACATCAGAAAAACGTTTTATAGCATCTAAAATACCCGAAACACGCAGTATGATATTTTTATACAAATGCAAAATACCAATAAAAATGAAAAAAGTGTCCAAAATCTGCTAAAAAATTGAGCTGCGAATTGGGCATTTTCAGAAAGTCCCGCCCCCAGTTCGTGACGTCACGCCAAGACGTCTTGCATTGCTGGAGAATCAGAACAATGGCTTCAGATTCAGAGAATATGCTTTCTTGTTACACATCCAATTATGAATATGATTCAAATAGTTCTGAAGAGGAAAGCAAACATGTTTGCAATTGATTAAAGAATTTATTCCGTGCCATTTTGAGACAACATTGGGGGGAAATGTATCACCAAAAAAAGAGGCAGAAAATGGCGACCAACCTCCTGTGAGGAATTAATCAGCCCGTTTCCAAAGGCTGATAAATTCCTTGTATGGAGCTTGGTCACCCTCTTCTGGCTCTTTTTGGTGCAACACAACGTTTTCAGACCAAACAAGCACAGCAAAATGCATTGACGTGATGGAAGGACTGCTATAATGTGTCCTTTTTTTGGTGAGGGGCGTTCCTTCTGTGACGTCACATAGGGACTCGTCCCCAACTCAAAAACAAGACTTCCGGAATATTCAGCGCGAGTCTTAAAACGTAAAATGTAGCTATATGCGGTGGAATCTTTGTAAAATACGCTCAGTAGAAGTCATTTTACAAATAATGGACACAACTTGTCCGGAGACATCGGTTGTCCTTTAATTGACTATCTTTAACTTTAAGTCCCGCCAAATATGAAATCAGTTCAGAAGGCAACATTGAAAATAGAGAAAGATTAGCACAAAGCGCAGGACTGGAATTACCACCAGCGAAAAAGACCAGAAATAGCTTGAAAACCAGTGTGTGCAAATCATTAAGCCTGGAAAAAGAATACATAATCAACATCTGGGAGATCCGCTGATGATCTGGTGTTTGTGTGTATGGGGGGTTGCCTAAAGTCGAATTAATCATTAGAGCTTTTATTCGAGTTTCTTATGCGGGCAACCCAATTATCCTTAATTTTGCAATTAAAAATTTAGAATAAATTGACTCCCTTGGCAATCCCAGCATTAACGTTGCAATGTCCTTACATACACAAGGAAAACAACAACCAGGGCCTATTTTTAGTGTTGTTTCTTTTTCAACCAAAATCCACATTTACTCTGGGGCGTATAGATGAACATCCTTGTTTAAAGTCTATTCAATAGTTATGGAGGCAAAAACATCCTTCTGCAAAGAAATCAATAGGGCTGATGTTGAAGGACGGCTGTAAATTCCGGGAGCGACCAGATCTGCAATGAGCAAACCGCAGTTTATCGAACCAAGACCTGCATGCAGGGAGGCCCGGCCGGGTCTGCCAGCCTCCAGAGTCCTCATCAATAGAAACAACTCTGCATTCATCCACTGCTGTCTGTCTCATGCAATTGCTGCCACAATCTCAAGTATGACGGAAAGAAAGGAGCATGTTAAATAATACAGAGAGAGTGAAGGAAAGACGGCTCAAATGCATACAATGTGAAACAGAATGAGTACTCCAATATACTGCAATGTAAATTTAACCGCCCATAATTCAATGCATCATTGCTGGTAATGTTTCTTAAATGTTCTCGGTAGGAGGCACCTGTGCGCACAATCTGACATTAGGCATTTATCATATTTAAAGTTTAAACTGTTTTCAGGGGCTACAACGGTATAACTTTGTAAGTGCTCTCTTTGGGGCAATCAGTGCTACACCAGGGTAAAAGTTGCAGTGTGAACATCCGTTAAGACTGTCGAGGTCTGTACCTGTGGCTGAAAGACCGGCACAGCAGCTTGCTGTCCTTGTGGCTGAGTGTCCATATCCATGGTGTTGAGGCCTTGAATCTGTTTCTCCCTGGTCTGAGGATAAAAATACAAGTTAATTTTTTTTTGTAGGATAATACGACTGCAGCATGAGGGGAAACAATCAGGTATTTTATCAGTTCATCAATGGACAATGTTTCACGGCAGAAAATCTCTCAACTAAATCCACTGGAGGTGTTTGCAGTGCCAACCTCTCAAATTAAGCAACTAACACAGTGCAGCGGGTGTGCGGTTTCAAGAGAATTGGATCCGGTGTCATGCCTGCGAATCTGACACTCTCTGTGTGAAGCTCTCTCCTCTCAGATTGCACCCTGAAGAGCTAAAGCAAGCACCACTGTTCTGGAAATTGAGATAATGACAAAACATCACTACATCAACTTGGATTTCCTCCAAGGATCTTTCAAGGGGATTGCAAACATTTTACCAGCTTCACATCACTGATTTTATTTTTTCAAAGAAAATAGGTCACGCGGAGGTGAGTGCACTGTATATGAATGTACACGATGGTGCTGCATAATTACATGTTCTGGCATGCAGCCAAAACTGACATTTTCCACCGAAAGTTGGTGATCTAAATAGCATAAACATGTCATAGGCACACATACAAAATGGTACCTATGGTACATTCATTCTGAGAAACATTTGGTAAAAGTAGGTTCAGATACACAGTTTATAGTTTCAGTGTGTCCAAGTGCCCACATTTTCACAGACGTTCAAGGGGCAATCCCAACAGGATTCATGATGCTGACTACTGTCAACTAAATATGAGAGAAAGAGATATAGATGTAGATATATACAGTAAAGTCTCGTTATATCGATATCGGATATATCGATAATCCCGGTTATATCGATACTATTTCTATGCACGCACGGAGAAAATTACATGCAAACAGGGTCGGATATATCGATAGTCCCGGTTATATC
The DNA here is from genome assembly GCF_051943395.1 of Hippocampus bargibanti. Lineage (NCBI taxonomy): Eukaryota > Metazoa > Chordata > Actinopteri > Syngnathiformes > Syngnathidae > Hippocampus > Hippocampus bargibanti. Next base: position 25,042,932 of record NC_142740.1, on the reverse strand, counting down.
GATATTTTTTCGGACTCCCTTGAATATCGATATAACGACACTTTACTGTATATAGAGACAGACACATAGAGGGAGCTCAATCAATAGATATACTGCGTATGCTGTGCGTGTTAAATGCTAAATATTGACTGTGCATTTGCATGCTGTGCCATTGGTTTAGCCACAGTTCAACTGAGCTCAATGTTGGCATTGGACATAATTGCTGAATTCTGACTTGACATTGTCAGAGTTGTACTAAGCCAACTGTCAGAGCTGAAGTGAGAGGCAACACAGGAAGGTCAAACACGAGAAACGGGCAGATGTATTATATTTTTTAGTGCAGCTTCATTATTTAATGATGTGTGTTGCGCAATACATAAGACTTTTTTTAATATAGTTCAGCGTAGTACAGTTACACTTTTCACACAAATGAGACGATTTGGGCAGGATCGTTGACCCAGTAAAGGGTCACTGCTGCCACCATAGAAATCCAGCAGGCACCAGAGGAGGAAAGATCCACGGGATGGGACACGCATCTAGAATCCAGAGGAGTGAGTGGTGGAGCAGACCAGGAAAAGGAAAGGCCCAGTGACTACCCCCCCCCCCCCCCAGACCCCGCGTCGTTTCTCCACAAATGGAGTGGTCCATTTTCATTCGTGTTCGGTAGCTTATTCCGCGCAGCTCACTATGCATCGAAATTTAGCACCAACTTTTCAAAATCTGAACAATCCATCCATTTTCCAAACTGTTTCATCCTCATTCAGTGAGAAATGCAAAGTTAGTTCCAGCACCATTTGATTCTCAATGTTCAAACTGAGGTGTCTTCATGATTTTTATCCTTTGGCGAAAAACCATCATTGATTGTATCCATAAAATATTTTTTAACTCACTGATCAGTCCCACAAACAATGATTGTGTAAAATCCGGTAAATAGACAGTCAAAAGAATACAATATAAATCTAGCCATTAAAGGACAACCGACGCCTCCGGACAAGTTGCGTCCATAATTTGTAAAAATCACTTCAAATGACTTCTACTGAGCGTATTTTACAAGAATTCCTATCGTGATATCACGGTAGGTATTGTCACTGACCGAGAAAGCGACACACAATGCATTTTTAGGTACTTTGTTTGGTAAGAAAACTTTGTGTTGATGGCGAAATTAGAAGGAAAGCATAAATAAGTCTCCTTGGGTGTTCAGAAAGGCGCTTGTAAATTAAATGTATTATTATTATTATTATCATTATTATAACACAATGGTGAATCGTTGTGTGTTGCATCAAGACTACTATTTGATACGAGCTGACACAAATTACCAGCAGACAAATCAGCCCATATGCAACGGAGCTTGGGCGCCATCTTGTGCATTTTCTGGGACACTACATTTCAGTCCAGATGCCTCAAAGTGACACGGAATAACTTCTTTAATCGATTGCAAACGTTGATGCTTTCCTCTTCAGAACTATTTGAATCATATTCATAACTGGATGAGTAACAAGAAAGCATCTTCTCCGAATCTGAAGCCATTGTTTTGATTCTCGAGCAAGGCAAGACGTCTTGGCGTGACGTCAAGAACAAGGGGGCGGGACGTCCTGAAACTGAAACTTTTTCAGGTCATTTTGAAGTAGTTTTGAGACACTAAGTCATTTTTATTGGTGTTTTTCATTTGACTAAAAATATCAGCCTGCGTGTTTTGGGTATTTTAGATGCGATAAAATGCTTTTCTAATGTCAGTTAGGAAACAAAAAAATGGTGTCGGTTGTCCTTTAAATGGAGAATTAGCCACTTAGACCTGCAGTGTGATTGGAAAGGGGCCATTGTTAACAAATTGCAGAATCCCAAAGAGTACAAATCAAAAATAGATAACCCTGTCATTTTCATTAGGGAAATGTTTTAAAGTACTACCTGTATTACTTTACTGGCCCACAAAAACATGGCATAATTAAAGGAAGGAGTGGATTGCCCAGCTAGCTGTGTTGACATTGTATTGCATTTCTACATTGGCGGGTAATAAAATGATGAGTGAGAAGAAAAAGAAAAGAGAGCGAACACTGCCTAAAGACCCATACGTGCAATAATTCGTAAAAAAAACGAAATAGTCTGCTAAGAACAAGTGTTTGGCTTCACTCTGGCTTTGTTACAGCACATATTGAACCTGGTTAGGGACGATTCAAGGAACATACGAAGACCCATTTCCGTCCTTGCTTTTAATCTATCGTTTTAAAAAAACTTCTCATCAAAAATGGGTGGGTGGTCAGATGGAATGCCCATTTCTGGCTATTATCACCTCTTCTTTTCCTTTCGGCTTTTCCCTTCAAGGGGTCGCCACAGCAAATCAGTGTCCTCCATCTTCAGAGGTTTCATTCGCATGTTTGTTTTGGCCAAGCTTTTACCCTTCCTGACACAACCCTCTGTATTCATCCGGGCTTGGGACAGCCACAAAAAGACACTGGCTTATGACCCCTTATGGCTAAAGAACAAGCAACTCTATGAACTTAATAAAGATGAACATTTACAATTTACTAATTACTAATTTATGTACATAAAACCAGACAAAGATCTGCATAAATTATTTTGAACTGCATTGACGGTCAGATTGGGGTATTACGTCTCTGCAAAAAAAAATTAAAAAAAATATGTTTTCCATACTGCGATGATTATTCATGGAGCAATTGCTCACCCAGTGGCCTTTTTGTTTCACGTTTGACTCTTCGCACTTCAGATGTGTGCGTCGCCAGATTGGAGTTGAATCCTTAACTCCTCTCTTCAAAGCTCTTGCATTCCTATCTGCCTTTGTGTCAAAATATCCAGAGGGCATTTGAGCTTTGTGACCCACAATAAGAATCAATTAAGTCTGTCATGTTGACTTATTACAGCACCCAGAAAGAGCCCAAATAATTGAGGAAGTTACCAATCAAGGCAGGGTAAAGGCATTGTCAGGCTCAGGGTTTGAGGAATGTACAAGTAGTCCAAGCAAAAATTCTACAATATGTTTTTACATCTCCAAGAACATGGCAGCATGATTACTTTCAATATCACAGGCCTGATTTCGAGACGATTAAAAAAAAAAGTATTCAAATTGGAAAGCCGGAATTAAATGAGCACAAAAACTCAAACAGTACGTTGTGATCATTACAAATGATGTCTGCTTTTATCTTATGTTCGATAATCAATCTACACCTTTCACATTAGCCTGGGTACATAATCATCATTTATATTAACTGGAAGTCTCACTTCACAACCGGAAAGCAAGCAGAAGAGTTAATTGAACACCCACAATGCAGACTGGAGGAAAGTGAAAGGCGTAAAGTTCACTTGGCTGGCAAATTTAACACTCAGGACACCTGCATTACCACATCCTGGGTATTTGTGCAGGAGGTCTTCACAGTGGCTGTGGAGAATATCTGCAGACAACTTGGGCGTGCTGCTGTTTGTGTTTTTCCCTCCCTCGACGGGCAGCATTTGCCTTTTGTACAGCCACTCCCACTTCAAGCTCAAATAAATCCAGACCCATATAACTTAAAAATGACTTTTTTTCTGATGAAAGAAGAGAGTCAAGGGTTTCTTACGCTGCATTGAATATTTATGTAGTTCTAAAAATCAATATTCTTAGGGTCCTGCAATTTGAGTGAAAATGGCAAAAACACTGGCACTTAAAGGACAACCCACACCATTTGTTTGTTTCCTAACTGACATCAGAAAAAACGTTTGATAGCATCTAAAATACCCAAAACACGCAGGCTGATATTTTTAGTCAAATGAAAAACACCAATGAAAATGACTTGGTGTCCAAAAATGACTTCAAAATGAGACCGGAAATGGCCTGTTTCAGAAGGTCCCGCCCCCTTGTTCGTGACGTCGCGCCAAGATGTCTTGCCTTGCTCGAGAATCAAAACAATGGCTTCAGATTCGGAGAAGATGCTTTCTTGTTACTCATCCAGTTATGAATATGATTCAAAAAGTTCTGAAGAGGAAAGCATAAATGTTTGCAATCGATTAAAGAAGTCCTTACGTATCAATTCGAGTCGTCAGGACTCCAATGTAGTATCCAGAAAATGCAGAAAATGGCGCCCAAGCTCCGTTGGAAATGGGCTGACTTGTTTGCTGGGAATTTGTGTCAGTGAATATCAAATGTCTTGGTGCAACGCACAACGATTCACGATCGCGTTATTTATGTGTTTTCCTTCTAATTTCATCAACACGGATCAACACGAAGTTTTCAGACAATACAAAGTACCGCAAAATGCATTGTGTGTCGCTTTCACGGTCAGGGGCGTTCCAAACGTGACGTCACGGGGGATCGTCATCAACTCGAAAACAAGACTTCCTGAATATTCAGCGCAAGTCTCAAAATGTAAAATTTAGCTATATGTGGTGGAATCTTTCTGAAATACGCTCAGTAAAAGTATTTTGAAGTGCTTTTACAAATTATGGACATAACTTGTAACTCGGTTGTCCTTTAAGTGGACACATACTGCCACATCGCCTGGTAGTGAATGAGTTAATTGAAGCACGATGCATTGAAATAACATCGAAAATGGCCTATCGATTATTCATTCTGAATTGTACTTCTTTTGCCACTTGGTGGCTCTGCTCTAATAAGGGCATTTCTTTGACTTGACAAACTTGACAAGTGAAATGATGCCCTGGGAAAAATATTTTTCACTGAAGTCAAAAGGAGGTGTGACAGTTGGGTATTCAAGATTGCTAATGTATGTTGCAAGAGTAAACTAGTTTTCAAGTTTGTAGATGGCTGTGTCCTCCAAAGGAGTCTTTGCAGGCTGAGTCTTTTGAAGGCTCCTTCTCTTGTTACCTTGGCAAATATGGAAAGGCCAGGTGAATCTCACTTGAGCGTATTTTGGACTCAAGATAGCGGTAATGTGCTGAACTGGTATAAGAGATTTAATTTAAAGCAGATTCTTTACTTAGAGACAGTGTAGGTGTTCAAATACCTACTTCCGCCTTTGACGAAGGCGGAAGTAGACGCTGAAACATGTCAGGTATTTGAACACCTACACTGTCTCTAAGTAAAGAATCTGCTTTAAATTAGATATCAAGTAGACAGGATGAACTTAGTACAACGAATGGTATAAGAGATGTTCGTAGAGCAATGTTGGCTACAATGGCATGCGGCAAAGCAGTCTTCGCTCGAGGCCTGTCTCCCCAGAAACAAAGGCCAGAGTTGAAGGCTGGATTTGAAGGCCGAGTAAATGTGGATGTTGCGTCATATGGCCTAAAAAAAAAAAAAAAAAAAAAAAAAAAAAAAAAAAAAAAAAAAATCGGCCTTTGAAGTGCACAGCCTACAAATGTGGACAGAGCAAATTTTGCAGTCCACCGTCATGCAAGCGAAGTCCTGCCAACAAAAAAAGGCACAGCCACAAAGCCAAAACATGTGCCGGAATTGAATGATTAATATTGCATAGACTAATGTTTTTCAGTGGCACTGTCTTCCTTCCATGCTATCTGCATGCGGCTCTGGTTGCCTGGATAGCCAGAGTGAGGATTGTCAAATTTATTGTCACGCTATATCCGTAACCAGTAGAAAAGGTATCATCTTAAAATATAACATGATTACTTTGGTCTGTGGTGAAAAAAAAGTTCAAATATCATTATGTTATAATTATGACGAAATGAAGTGTTTAACATGGTTATAAAAAGTGACCTTTGAAAATTAAAAGGCAGAGTAAAAAAATCAATTCACACAGAAGTGAAACTATGGAGATTTATAGTTAAATATTGCACCTGGGAAGAGAAAAGAAAAGATGATGTAAGACGATTCAAGTGAACATAATGTTCATTACATCACTCGAGCCGAATGGGGCTCTTTCTCGGGAGAGGATAATTTATAAAATTTCAGATATCAACTGAGAATTGCAAAATCTACGAGTAAAAAAGTTACAAGGCATTACAACTGACATAACTCTACTGATAAACCGGGTATTTTTTTTTTTTTGCTGTGTTGGAAAACTAACTAAAGATTCTATGAAAAAGAACACTAGCTGAAGAAAGTGTGGCTCGGAAAAAGGCGGACGGGGATAAGGCTAATCCTCATTTCCTTCCTTCTGTATTATTAATTTCAAAATGGGGGGGAAAAGGAAAAATAAGGAGGAGGTGGTCAATTATGAAAAGGAGAACCAAGGCACCCTGGATGAGAGGCATGGATGAAACAAGGTGCACAGCAAGTTCCTTGAAATAAAGGAAAGTGCAATTTCAGCTCAAGAGCCAAGGACATAAAAACACAAACAAATTGATGAGCTTGTGCCTGACAAAGAGAGAAGATAGAAGGCCAAGAAATGGGGTGAGCACTGGAGACGGGTTGCATAGTTCAAGAAAGAAAGCGGAACCATATAAAGTGACACTATCCGTCCTGGTTTTAGGATCTAAAGGAATCAAAGGGACCTTTGAGGAGCCAGAAGACGACAGTGGAAAAAGGGCCTGGAAGAGTAGTGTCCATGATTACAAGAAGTGGAGAAACCTTTGAGTTTGTGTTCATGAAAGCCAACCCCAGGCCGCGAATGAATCCGCTGCCTGACTAACACACTGATGATACAGAAAAAAGGGGAAGCCGTCCAACTAATGATGGAGGGTTCCAGATACTACAAAAGCAGCACACTCGCCAATTCATTTTAATCACTACGCAAAATCATTATCCTAAATGTGCGAACACTCATCTACATCGGACCGTTACATGAGAGCAAGGAGGAGTGTTGCGGAAGAGCAATTACACCTCAGAATGTCAGCCACTCGGTCGTCTTTCCAGACTTTGTGGAATACAAAATGAGGTGGAAACTTTATTTCTTCATTCGTAACAAAAGAAACACAAGGAAATGAGAGATATTCACTTTGCACAGCCAGCTAAACACACTTCAGACACTTACAGTATGCTTTCCAAATCCTGCCAAGTAAGCAAGAAAAGATCAGGGAGCTGATTACATTTTTGCTTGTTTTGCAACTCGGGCGATCAAACATAAGGAACTAAACAGCAACACTGACATTAAACAGATGAAATTATTCAGAAGTCAGATTATGTGAATTAATAGCTGGGTCTCTTGTACATGGAATGCTGGATTTGTTTGCATAACGCCGACCTTCACTCTATCGCTGTTGGGGGCAGCGCAGCAAATTGATCAAAAAAAGGGAATCAAGACAAAGAAAACCCCTGCGGTCCTTGGGGAGACAACAAGGCCAGAGATCCATAATGCTTGGCACCTACTATTTATATGCCCCCTTTACATTTTTTACATGCAGAATGTTATAGGCTAATGATTATTTTACTACAGAAATAAACAGCACAGCACAAAAAGCCAGCGCTTCATGTGAGGCCTGAATTGATTAATTTCTTCTCACCCATCCAAACAAAATTAGCACAGCTGTATGCCTTACAGCAGTGTTTTTCAAACCGTGCCATGGCACGAGATACTGTCAAGTGTGCCGGGGGAAATTATCCAAAATGGAGGCCTGTGCGATCTACCAGCCAATGACACAACAGGATGCAATGAGACACTGTGCAACCAATCACAGCATTGACAGTACAGACGCTCTCCTACTTACGAACAACGGTACATATGAACAGTTTTGTAGTAACATATCGTCTTATCTCCAGTTGTACATGTACATATCTTTATAGAGCATATATTTTATTATATGTTCATTTTTCAGTACAAACCAAGGTACAGGCTACTTACACAACCCTTAAATATACTTATATACACCTTAAACATACTTATATAAGCCCTAAACATAAATTCCATACAAAATATAGCACTGAAGCGTATCTCGTTCGTAAGTTGGGGAGCGTCTGTACATGTACTTGTTCTCTGGTCCAAAACAGTAACAGTGCAGCAGCGATAAGTAATGCTACTGTGCAAATAGAAGAACAAGCAGTTAAACCTGGTGAAATATTTCCTTTATCGAGTGACAAAGATATGGTGTGCAAAACCTGAGAAATTCAAGTTGTAAGCGAATTTTCCAATGGAAAAATATGGACTAAATGGAAGCTGGAATAACACATTCACCAGAAAAGTCATTTGTATGATGTTGAATTATACAAAGACTCAAGATGATAAGAAGAACTTTGCTGCTGTGAAATGTAAATTTCTCCACTGTGAGACTAATGAAGGCAAAAATCCAATCCAATCCAATCCAAGATGGGAAAGGGATCGTTACAGTACAAAATATAGCACTGAAGCAACTTCACAAATTCACCTTACGAACGACCGCTTGGAATATATCTCGTTCGTAAGGTGGGGAGCGTCTGTATTTTACTTGCCATTAAAATGAATGCAGCAAATATTGGATTGATGTTAATTTGGTTCCTATACAATGTGTTATAATATTGTGTTGTTTTTCAAAGTTAACAAAAAAAGCCTAATAAAAACAATATAGCACTTAATTGCTAAAATATGCTTAGAATATCTTGTTTTCTATCGTTTCACCCCCCGCCCCCGCCACCCGATCCCCTTTCAAATTGCTGCTGTGGACTGCAAATTTCTCCATTGTGGGACGAATAAAGGTTTTCTGATTCTGAAATAAGCGGGTTTTATTGAAATTTTTAGGTAGCGGCGTGCCATGGGATTTCTTTGAATTAAAGAAATGTGCGTTGGCTAAGAAAACACTGCTTTAGAATGTGGGCATCTCACAAAGTGCACCATCAAAAAGACACATCTAGACTTTAACGGCCACAGCCACAGCTGCACTTTTGTATTCTCCTCAACCTCCTCCCTCTCTGGATAGAATTCCCGACATCATTTAAAAATATATATATATATAAAAAAGCCTCAAGCACATGCAGGTGTCAGCCTCTCACTTCACCTTGGTCCTCCGTACTTCCCCTTCATGTTCCTATGTGCTTTCTTGGTCCTGCATGTTGTCAACACGAGTTTGCACGTGGCTAAAATCCCAAGCTACCTCTCCCGCTGTATTGTCCTGCCCACTCTAGAGCAGCAGTGACAACACTCAATGGCGAGGAGCTCTTTGTTGGCTGTCTATCAATTCAGCAGGTGCCTTACAGTGAAAAGCCTCAGTCGAACTTCGTTTAAAAGTAACGTTTGATGTGCTCATTTTCCAAGCACGGGGTTGGCAGCCAAGGAGGATGGTAATAATCACACACAAACACAAACCACTACATTCACGCTTGAAAAAGATAAACTCTAATTTCAATGATAAAGGAAAGGAGAGCAACAAGCACAATATGAAATGCAGTATAATACCCTTTTCTTAGGTGAAACCATTCATACTGTCAATCAATGAGAATAAACAAGGTCTGATGACAGTTTGGCAACCGAATAAAAACCAGGAACGCTATGTGGACAAAGGGTGGAATAAACATAGTTGAATTTAAGACATCTTGATGATCTGATATGTTAAGGAGTGAAAGCGTTCATTCAACAGAGGGGAACCTGGAACAAGACTGCACAAACTAACAAGAGAAAACTTAGACAAAATTAAAATCTGGACGCATAAAAAAGGCAGATATGCGGTAAAAGTGTGGCTTGGGTTCTGCATGTTATTTTTTTCTATTGGGTAATAGAAAATGTGACATAGAGCGCCATTTCCCAATTAGTCCGGTTGTGTTTTTGCTTGCTTGTGTGCCGATAAAGCGCTGGCCAGATATCTAGCAATGTTTTCCCCTTCCACAAGGGGGCAGCATTTCCCCTTCTTTCCATGTTAGCGCTTTGTTGCAGCTTCAGCTGTTGTTCACGCTCAATATAAATCAATATGTATTTATTGCATTGTATTTTGGACAGCTGCCCTCATTTCAATCTCATATAACTCCAGACCCATATAATTTAGGAATTAACTCTTTTTTTCCTGATGAAAGAAGAGACTCGAAGGTTTCTTATGTTGCATTGAAAGTTTACGTACCGGTAGTTCTAAAACTCAATATTCTGTGGGTCCTGGAATTCGAGGGACAATGACAAAAACCCTGGCACTGACGAGGACACATTTTTGCATGTCAGGCTGTGAATGAGTTAAATAACCGTAAGTACAGTTAAATAAAAATGTTTTGTTTGATGTATTTTCTTTTATGTTGTACTCCTGTTGTTGAATTCCTGGACACCCTGAACCTGTCCTTACAATGATCCCAAATTTATTGTAGCCGCCACGAAATGAAATTAAAACAATAATTTCATGACAAATGATGGAATCTTAAGGAGCACTACCTTTTGTATTCCCTGAAACGCTAGTACATATCTCTATCTATCAACATCTGCACAAACCTCCAAGGGCGTTAGGCTTCGTACGTGCCGAGAGGCAACAACTCATAGTCTTCACAATGCGACGTCGGGCATCGCACAGCATAGCAGAATTTGCAGGGCTCCAGGACCAATAAAGGTTTTGTTAGCCATGTCACTGAATGACCACCAAATTAGCTTAATCATGTCTGGCACCAGGATATTCAATGTGACATTCTCAAGCATAAGGCTGGGCTTCTGTTTGCCTGCAAGAGACATAGAGGGCTTCAAGGGGAAAGGGATAACATAATAATAAAAGGCGGAATATTTGCAAAACTAATGAGAATGGGGAACGTCAAATTTTTATTTCATAAACTAATGGAAATCATTTTCAGGGGTCCCTATAGATAACTCCATTACTACATGCTTTAAAGGGCAACAGACGTCACTTTTTTGTTTTTTAACTGACACCAGAAAAATGTTTTATAGCATCTAAAATACCCAAAACACGCAGTATATTTTTATTCAAATGCAAAACACCAATAAAAATGATTTAAAGTGTCCAAAATCTGCAAAAAATTGAGCTGCGAATTGCACATTTTCAGAAAGTCCCGCCCCCAGTTAGCTATATACGGTGGAATCTTTGTAAAATACGCTCAGTAGAAGTCATTTGAAGCCATTTTACAAATTATGGACACAACTTGTCCGGAGACGATTTTGGTTCAGATTTTGGCAAATTGACACAGGTGACTTGCTTTCTCTAGCCATATAAAATGACCTGGGGGGCTGAATTTGGCCCCCAGTTCTTGAGTTTGACACCTGTGCTGTACATAGTTGCGGAAAGCAGATAACAATATGAACTGGTGGCAGGGCATTCAGAGACAAAAAAATTATTCATACAGACAGTGAGTAGGAAGCGGTTTCTTGCAACTCAGGTAATTGTCCCGGTACACCATCAGCAACCCCCACCCAAAAAATATTTATAATCATCACAACCTGCCACCTTCAGAAGTTCTCTGACGACTCAGCTATTGTCGGCCTCATTACAGAGGGAGACGATAGGGAGTACAGGGGACTGACAAAGGACTTTGTGGACTGGTGCCAGCAGAATCACCTCCAGATCAACACCGGCAAAACCAAGGAGCTGGTGGTGGACTTCTGCAGGAAACAATCCTCTCCTGCACCATTGAACATCCAGGGTTCGGACATTGAGAGGGTGACCTCCTACAAGTACCTGGGTGTTACTCTCAACAATAAACTGGACTGGACAACAAACACGGATGCCCTAATCAAAAAGGGACAGAGTCGCCTCTTCCTCCTCAGGAAACTGAGGTCTTTTGGAGTTCAGGGGTCACTCCTAAAGACTTTCTATGACTCTGTGGTGGCATCAGCCATCCACTATGGCATTGTCTGCTGGTCAGGCAGCATCACCACCCGGGACAGAAAAAGACTGGAGCGCTTTGTCAAGCGGGCCAGTTCTGTCGTGGGCTGCTCGCTGGACTCTCTAGAGGAGGTGGGCAACAGACGGACGCTAGCTAAACTAAAAGCTATGACGGACAGCCCCTCCCACCCCCTCCTGCCCATCCTGACAGCTCTGGGTAGCTCCTTTAGCCAGAGACTATTACACCCGCGCTGCAAGAAGGAGAGGTACCGCCGCTCGTTCCTACCGACTGCTGTCAGGCTTCACAATTCCCAATGATCACATGTGAAAAAAAAAAAAAAAAAAAAACTGGACACTTGTAAATATGGGTTGTTGCAATATATCTAAATGCATTTCTTGATTCTGCACTATGTACAGTCTTGTTTATAGAACGGTTTTTGCTCATCTACATTTGCACAGTATACAGTTGACATTTTTATTTTGTTATGCTTAGAATATCTTGTTTTCTATCCTTTCACTCCCACCCCAACCCCATCCCTCTTCAATTGCTGCTGTGGACTGCAAATTTCCCCATTGCGGGACGAATAAAGGTATTCTGATTCTGATTCTGATTCTGAATTGTATGTGTGTATCAAAACCAATCCCACTGTCCTTCTAAAATACAGTAAAGTCTCGTTATATCGATATTCTCGATATAACCGGACTATCGATATATCCTATCCTGCGGCATGTAAATTTTCTCCTTGCGTTCATAGAAATAGTATCGTAATAAGCAGTACTATCGATATAACCGATATCGATGTAACAAGACTTTACTGTACAAAGAAAAGGGAAAAAAAAGGGTCAGACTGCAAAATTACAAAACAACAAGGCTGCCACCCATGACAAAAACAAGCAACTCAATTTGCACCCAAATGTCAACTTTCACAAGTATGGTCTCCGGGACATTATTCGATTTAACATTAAAATGCATGCTGTATTAACTGCATTTGAAATACCCAAGAATAAAACATCTCCCAAAAAGAACAAAACTGCTTCACACTTTTCTGATTACCCGATAATTTGATAGAATTTTCAAAAGAATACACGACCAACAAAACATTTGCTACCTGCAGCCAACCATTTCTTGTCGTTTTCGAGCCCTTTGTTTTAATGGTTTGTGCTTACCCTATTCACCATTTGCATCTGATTGATAACATTGGCTCACTGGTGTCACACATGAGTGGTCTGTCTTTGTATTTACTGTGTGCATATATTTACTTGGAACAATGGTAATGAAGGCCAGAAAACCCCACCATCAACCCCACCACCACCACCACAAGAAAAAAGTTTGCTTTGCTGAAATTCCAGGTATCAATATAACAGGTCTCAGTTCGCGTAGAAAAGCATCTTGATCAGGGTACGGGCCAAGGTTTACCCTGTGAGGAACGCTGAATTCTGCAATACTAGAAAGTGCCTGCAATTTTTAACATATATTTTAAAACAAATGTTAATAAACTCCTCGTCTCAATTTCCAGTAAAGCTTGTTAGCACTGACAAATAATTATTGACAAATTTCCAAAACAGCTACATCACTCTCCAAAAAGACAAAAACAAGAGGATGAAAGCAGCTGAAACAGAGATCCTGCCTACTATAGACAATATTAATATTAATGAGAAATGCTGCCACCCCCCATCCCCCCTCATTCGCAGCCGTTCTTCCTCTCGGTTGATTTGAACATGAAAAACCTAAAAAGCGAAAATTCCAGTAGTTGCGTATCACAGTTTGACCCTGCAGCCACGCAGCAGACACAAACCATGACAGACTCTCTGTTCAAAGCAGGCAGGAGCTGCTTTCATCAGGGAATCCTGGTGTTTTTTTTCTTTATAGTGTGACACCACCAGCCCAAGCCATCTGCCTTTTTCTCAAATCAGAATTTCAAGATGCGTCTTAACCGTGTGTTGTTTTTCGATGGGCTTCACAATTGAGGCCCGGCATCACACGGACTTGTGCTACCATGCCGCTTGCTTACTGCTGCTTACGACCAAGCCCCGAACTGTGCTCCAATGTTAAATATTCACTGTTAAACTGGCAAGCAAGAACTACTCAGGCACCCATCCAGGCATACACTTTGGAGTCACTGTGGCTTATTCAAACTAAAAGTATTGCTTCTAAATACATTCACCCCCAGCCCCATGAAGCCACTTCATGAAGTGGTATTTCATTTAAGTCAGCCTCATTTCTTTATTAGTTGCTCTTACTTTTACCCTGAACACTAACCACACATACAGAAATGAATTAACACACACACACAGATTCATATAATGTCTTCACCTCTGCTATACATCTGAGAATGCCGCTGCTTCCTCCCCATGCCTGCCTTCAGATGTAAAATATTTTTATTCTGTGGCCCAATACCACACGAGCAAAGGTCTCTCATCCTTGGCTTGGCAGGACTTCTGACAGACAGCGGGCAGCGCCATACAAGACTAACCCCTGCTGTTGCTGCTTCCTGCTGCTCAGGGGGAGTCAGGCTGCCTGCCTCCCATTGACTGAGGGCCGGGCTGGGCAGAGAGGAGGAGGGCGAGTGGTGGCCACGGGTAGCAAAGACCCCCAAGGAAAGGATGGCTGAGACTGGGTAGGACAGACCGAGTAGCAATAAATAAATAAATAAATAAATAAATAAATAAATAAATAAATAAAACACTCGCGGTAGTCTCCAGACTATGTGGGAAAGGTTGCAAAAGAAAGAAAGCAGACTGAGTGGATGAGCGACAGAAACAGAGAGAAGAGAAAGAGGATTTGCCCAAATCTGTAAGTGACCTTGTATGGATGTGTCATTGATTCCCAACCATGGTGTCAGTGTCACGGCTCAGTATGTACTGAGACATCATTTGAGAGATTACCTGTGAATTTTGTTCCACTGTTCCACGAAAGAAGAGGAAGACTTGTTATGATGAAGAAAAAAATTGCATGTGAAATGCTTGCTTAGTAATATTTGTACTCACCTTCCAACAAACTGATTTTTATGAGCTACTTATTTTCAAAATTATCCCTGAAAGGCAGTGGCTAAGACTTAGGATGGCTTGTGAGGTCACAATATGGCGGTCTGAATTAAATTGATTCATCAACCATTAAAGGATTATCAATTTAATCAATTATTTTGAAACTTGAAGGCTGGTAATCATTGAGAACAGGGTTCTCAAATGTATGTCCCCAGGGCCATTTATGGTCCCACATGACAATATTTTGCCAATAAATGATATGAATGCCGCAAGTTTCATCATAAAAATCAGCATTATCGTGTTACATTGTAAACGTATTTATTATTTCTGATTGGTCACACTAATAGGTTAAGTGTGTTATTTTATTCTACATTTGTTGCACAAAAAAAAAATCACAATGTATGAAATATATGGGAATAAAAGTTCAGTAAAATTTGAAGTCAGTACCAATGCTTTAATACTTGCAAGTTATAAGGAGTGAAGAAAATATGGTTGCCAGTCTAGGAACAGCTTGTACTTAATCCATCTGGTCTGTATCAGTTCTGGAGAGAGTCCAATAGGGGCTGGTTGTAATGATCTACTGTTCACTGCAACAGCTTGAATTGTATTGAACAAAGATTATACAGTAGCGCTGATTCGCCGATGCCAAAGGTGGATCTAAAGTATGTGGCTTAACATTCTACTCGGACCTTTGAGTGTGCTGCACCACTGAAAAAAAAGACTAGCGTGAAGATGAGAAGCAGTCTACAGAGAAGCAGTTCCAAAATGCTCCTGTTCATTTTAGATTTCTTGACGATCACTGACAAAACCCCATATTTTCTGCATTTACAAGCATTTGGCCCTCATCTCGACAAATACAATCAGTCATCAATAACTACATTTTCAGTCATAAAAGGTCATAACACTACAGTTCAGAGATTTTCGATTGATACAAATTTCAAATACAAACTACACCCACAACTGCAAACCCTAAGGGACACTCTGCTCATGATGATTATGACACTCTTGTTCCATATTCAATACCCGCAGGCACCAAGGCCTCAGGCCAAAATGAAAATCTGCTGTGACTAAAAGTGCAACCGCACTAAAATGAGAGTGGGGGTGATTTGTCCCTTAACCCTAGATGACAGTGTGAACAAAGAACAGCGAGGGGGTAAGACAATTTTAATTATGCACCAGACTTGCACAAGTTAGAAATCCTTCAAGAAATTAATTTCAGGCTACCTTGAAAGTGAAGTATTTCTGCGAATTGCAACTATGCATCCTGTGGCGGAAAGCCATTTCAAATAAAAGTCATGCATGAAAACACACAGACATGCTCTAAATATTTTTGTCAAAATTTCAAGGCAATTGGAGATATATCATTATAACCGAAGTCCAGTCATATTTTCTTTGACTGATTCTAACTTCAGAATTGGGTCGGACATGACTAACACTAGCACAATACAGCATGTCTCAATACACGCAAATCCGTGAATGGTTTACCACATATCCATCGGGAAGTGTTTTGTATTACTATGTACAATGGCATCTTATTGTAAACTGTACTGACACAACTTATCATTTACCTGAACAAACCTATGCCTCACTTTCAGTCTCGGCGAGTATGCTAAATACACCTGCGCGTAAACTCCTTTTCCGGTTTAGCTGCTGCTTCTTGGTGTCCAGAGTCAGTTGTGCTTGAAACACTCTTTTGAGCTCAAAATCTTGTCTTAGGTATGTCTAACTGTGGCACAAATCTAGTGCCATGTTTTCATCTCTGCCCAAAATACACAATGGTGGCATGAGGGTTTATTTATTGCATTGTTTCTACTCAACATTTTATCCGAGGCCTTTTCTCCTGATATTGGTTGAAATACATATCAAAAGTGAGTCAGCCCTAATGTAGGCCTACATATATATAAAATTACATATAAAAGCGGCTTAGGCAAGATGGCTGCTGGTTCGACACTGTGTTGTCAGATCTACCAATCCATCAAATATCACCAATCGAATCCAACTTTTGACATCCATGCGCCTTGTAAATATGTTTGACTTTACAAGAAAGTAATGCTTTCAATTTACTTTTTATTATATTTTCTTGACAACTATAGAATGCGGATGAGCCGATATTTAGTTAAGACAGGACCTCCCTCCCCAGTACATTATGGTAATAACAGATGATATGGTAACAAAGAACTTGGTAGAGGATATAGATGAAGTTTAAAAGCCTCTGAGCTTCATGTCAGATGATCTTAGCAATGTGACAAAACAATAGGTGCGGCACCTTGACGGAAGGAATTGTTATTGGTGTCCTGAGCTGACTCATATGGTTATACAATTTGTTTGCCACTTTCTGTATTCTCTCACACTGATCATGAACACCTGGTCCCAAGACTGATACCACTTGTTTTATCGCTTGTTCCACACTTATCTATGTTTTGTATTTTCCTGCATGAACTGCTCATTTTTTCATATGCCTGACAATGTATCTTACACAACATGTTTCTCTGAAACACCTGGTCCCAGGGCTGAGGGAGGGGGGAGAAATGACTCATCTCTAGCGAAGACAAACTGGCCACCTGTTTCCGCGTGAGTTGGGTCTATAAGATGGGGGTTCCCTCAATACCGGTCAGAGTCTGCTGTGATCTGTGCACGAGTGTCCAGCTTTGTTTTTTTTTCCAGATTACTCTACCGGGGTGTTTCGCCGGCTCTCCGCCCTATGTCAACGGTAAGGTATACTATTCTGGATCTGAACTGTGATGTTGGAGTGTTTATGTTGGGGCATAAGAGTGACGGCTTGTGTCGAGCGTAATTACTCATGATGGGAAATATTGTGAACTGCTGTGTATTTTATCATTAGACGTATGGGAAAATGTTGTGAACTGCTGTGCATTCTATCATTAAACGTCACTGATATATATATACAGTCGTTGTTTGTGGTCATTTCTCTGCTGCGATCTCTCCGAACCTGTAATAAGGCAAATTTTTCACAAAACATTTTGGCGTCACGAACAGGATACTTTTTGAAAAAAAAAGGAAATACTCAGTGAGAGAAATGTTTGAGCCCGCCGCGGAGAGCAGAGTTGTTCCGGGGTGGAGGGCAGCGCCGTAGAAGGCGGTAGCTGATAAGTTGTTGCAAGCATGGAGTTGGGGTTCCGGTCCTGAGACATGGGTCGAAAAGACCGCTGGTGTTAAGTTGTTGCAAGTCGGGAGTTGGAATTCCGGTCCTGAGACATGGGTCGAAAAGACCGCTGGTGTCCATGATTTGATTAAGGTTTTGTTTGGAGTAGTGGTAAAACCAAAAGCTCCGCTTGGAGGAGCTGTTAAGTGCATGTGGGCATGCGCACAGGAATGGAAAATTCAGAAAGATAAAGTTAAAATAAGGCAAATTTTTCATAAAACACACCTTTATCTAATTGAGGCAGTGTGACAATCGAAAGCAGTGTTCAAAGAGAAATATATTATTCCAGAGGTGGAAGGAAGAGTGGATAATTTGGAACAGTACATCAGCATTGATGACTTGATAATATCCGGCCTCGAGACGTCCCACTGATGATCAGATCACAGGAGGCAAGAAGCATGAGAAGAATGGACCACAAGGTGAACTGCATTTATTTGAGCGGCAAGTAACTAAGTTCTTAAAAAAACACACACAATTAAAGAAATATTTTTTTTAAAGAGATTGACAGGAGAAATATAGCTGTCTGCCAGACCATGCTTTTGAAGAAAAACCAACTAAAAAGGACATTTGTTTTGTGAGTAGAAAGCAGAAAATTGCGGTGTGAAAGCTTGCATATAAAACTTCAGACCAGAGGAGTATACGTCAATAAACAGCTCACAAAGAGAAATGCTGAGATTGCACAAGAAATAATTCTGAAGAGAGGGAAGCAAATTCAAGACACCTGGACAAGAAATTGTAAAGTAACAGCAAGATTTAATTTTCTAATCCATTCATCCTCAGGACAGTAACGGGCTTGAACTGGTTGCCAACCAATCACAAGGCACACATAGACTACCCTCCGCGCTTACACTTGCACCCAGTGACAATTTAGAGCCTTCCATTAACCCGGCGTACAAGTTTTTTTTGAGTGTGGGAGGAAACCAGAGTACCCGGAGAAAACCCACACAAAGGTAGAACATACAAACTCCGTATCAGAAGGTCACAGACGGAATCAAACCTTGCACCGTTCTAACCAGGCCTTCACACTGCCCTCAGACTATTCATGAATTTTAAAACAAATTCAGGGAGATAAATACACAGTCCTGTTATAATTGGGGGGGGGGGCTGCTAAGCCTGTGAGCATTGATCTTTTAGTTTCAAAAGAAACAAAAATATGATCATCTCACATCTTCACAAAAATCTAGTAAAACAGATAATGGAAGGCATGGAGGCACACAGTAGGAAATGTCCCCAGCTCTTTGAACTGGACAAAGTAGCCTGTCAAACGTGAATACTTTCATACTAATTTACAGCATTGTGCTCCAAATTCCAAATGAAACATGAAGGCCCATTTGCGGTGAGGGTGAACCAAACCCTCATAAAAACCCCTCTCACTCCTTCTGTTTCAATGTGTTCATGAGTGCAAATTCATTTTGCTTTCGTCTCATCTCATGACAAACACATCCTGTCATTGCCACTGATGGAGTGTACACAATGGCACCCAGCATCTTGTAATCATTTGGTGAAAGTCGATTTGTATTCTCTGGAGATGTCTTTTTTCCGATAGACGGGGACAAGAGACAACTGAAGAGTGATCTAAAATCAAATTTGATCATAATGCATCGGCGCTGTCATCCCGCTGTTGAATTTTTGAATTACGCCAATTTGGAACACAGATGCATTTCCCTCTGTTTTTAATGACTGCTAGCAAGACTAACACGATGAACAACAGCATCTGATGTTTAGTTAATGACCATCGGGAATGAGTGGCAGAAATATAGCCATCTTTGCAGCACAACCCCTGTTTCTCTGTTCCTTTGACAAACAACTGACCATTGCCGGCAACCAATGACAGGCACGAGAGCACAGCTCAAAGGAAAGATTATATTGTCATGGAGCAATATCACCTATTTTTTTCCCCAATGAGTGTAAGAAAAAAAAACATTTATCCATAAACTAAACGGGGGGCGGGGGGGGGGGGGGGGGGCAAATCGGTCGACTGCGATCAGCCAAATTGAACTGATCTACACATATACACTGTATGGGGGCAAGTGATCTGCATCACTGGAATTCAGCAGTCTGCAATTGCAAATTGTGATTAGAGCTGTTGCCATATACAGTAAAGTCTCGTTATATCGATATTCAAGGGAGTCCGAAAAAATATCGATATAACCGGGACTATCGATATATCCGACCCTGTTTGCATGTAATTTTCTCCGTGCGTGCATAGAAATAGTATCGATATAACCGGGACTATCGATATATCCGATATCGATATAACGAGACTTTACTGTATATTTTTTAAGTTTGCGATATGGAAAATTCACTGATGGCACTGGCAAAGAATTGTAATCTAGGATAATTTGTTTAAAATGATACACACGAGCTAGGATAGTTGTGTTATTGCACTGTCAAAGTGTGTACCACGTGTCAGTTCTCGACTAAGGTCAGCATTGATGCCTCTTTTACAAACTCACAAGCTCTTGAGCTTACTTTAATTTTCTGTTTCGTTTGTGTTTTGGACGATCGTGGCTGTTGCTCATCATGGCATGCATGTGTATGTGTGTATGCGTGCATGAGGGTTAGCGGGTCTACCACGGGAGTTCGGTTGGTTGAAAAGTTAATATTCGGTCAAAAAGGGTTGGGCACCCCTGATCTAAAATATACATGTCATCCATTCAACAACCTATACATTATATAGCATGGGTTTATACCTCAAAGGCATATAATGACTAGTTATATGTCATTATTTTTCTATTGTATGATGATAAAGGACTTCGAAAAATGAATGAGTTTGGAAAATATTGCATAGAACAAACTGTGTGGTCGTGACCAAAAAAATGACCCAACAGCACTAAAACTCTTTTGATAGCTTCAAACAAGGTCCAAGGTCAGTATTTGTGTGCTTGCATGTCGTTGTAGTCTTGTGGAATATTAGGGAGCCCAGTAAGAAAAGGCATGAGTTCCACAGTGATGTTAAAAATGTTCACCACCAAACACAAGTGGCTGCAAGGCATTGTCTTATTTGAATGCTTGAAACATCCATGACCCTTCCATACTGAAGAAGAAAGAGAGCGATGCACAATTATTGAGGAAGAGGGCCGTTTCAAGAGAGCCTAAGAAGCTGCTTGAATAGCACGCTCATTGCCAAAGACCTTACTCTAAACTTTAACCATGCAGAGACAGAAAAAGGAAAGAGGGTTTAAAATTGTTCTGGGTAAGGCAACAATAATGTGTTATATGTAAATTCTTTGAAACTGCACAATTTGGAAAGTTTGAACACCAACGATGTGTAAAGCTCACGGTGGTCCTTTGCCAGCATCAGTTCTGCGCAATGCCTGGCCATGGTCTTTGACATCATCCAAGAGGCTGTGTTAAATGTAGCTCAAATGGCCCAAGGACACATGTCCAAATATGCTTTCTGCAAGTAGAGACCTAATTATATATTTATATATACAGTGATACATCGGTTTACGAACCCCTTGGCTTACGAACCTTTCGGTTTACGAACGTTAAATTTATGAAAATTTAACCTTGGCATACGAACTATTTTTCGGGATACACACGGAGCGCCACAATGAGTGATGTGTCATTCGCGAATGAGCCCGTTCGCCTAACAAGGAAATGGCAGCCCCCAGTCTTCGGTTAAAGCCACGTGATTGGTCAAGAACGCAGCAGTGGAGGGGGGGAGGTTTAAGACATTAAAGAGACAGGCAGACGACACGAGTGTATTACTTTTGCAATTATGGGACCGAAAAAGACCCCACCACAGGTTAGTGTTAAGCCGAAGTGGACACAAAAGAAAATTACGGTCGAGCAGAAGAAGATCATCGAAAAACACAAACGAGGTGTGCGTTTGTGTGACTTAGCCTCCCAGTACCAGTACGCTAAATTGACCATTGCTACGTGTAGCTAAGGGTGTTTCTGTGTTGTCTAAGCAACAGTTTAAGGCAATAGAAGAGGTTGAAAAACTTCTGTTGATTTGGATGAACAAAAACCAGCTAGCAGGGGACAGTGTGAGTGAGGGTATTATCGCAGAGAAAGCACAGCAACTTCACTTGGATATTATATAGAGGCAACTACATCAACGACCATCACAAAGTTAAAAGGTAAATTAAATAATTTCATTATACAGTACAGTTTCTTTAATTACAATCCAATAGCACATTTATTATGCATAAAATAAGGGATATTTTGTGTAGTTTTAAGGGTTATTTAGTAGAAAAGTATGTTTTATGGGGACCTGGGAAGGGATTATTCTCATTTTTAATGGTTTCTTATGGGAAATAAATGTTTGGCAGATGAACTTTTCGCCTTACACACACTTTCTGGGAACCAATGAAGTTTGTAAGCTGAGGTATCACTGTATATATACTGTATATTCATATGTATATGCCAAAATTGACCTCCTCAAATGGTCATATGACAAATGTCTCGTCTCATCCTCAACACAGTAATGGCTGGCTGCAGGGCTAAAACGGGAACTTCTGAGGAAACAGAGACTTGGCAAATTCCATTACACTTAAAGGACAACCGACGTCTCCGGACAAATTGTGTCCATAATTTGTAAAATGGCTTCAAATTACCTCTACTGTGTGTATTTTAATAAGATTCCACCGCATATAGCTATATTTTACGTTTTAAGACTCGCGCTGAACATTCAGGAAGTCTTGTTTTTGAGTTGGTGACGAGTCCGTACGTGACGTCAGAAAAGGACCGCCTCCTCACCGTAAAAAAGACGCATTGTAGCGTCTTTCCATCACGTCAATGTATTTTGCTGTACTGTTTTTTTTTTTTAAACCATGTCTTACACCCAAAAGCCGCCAGCAGAGGGAGGCAAACTCCATGGAAAGATAGTATCAGCCTGTGGAAACGAGCTGATTCATTCCTCACCGGAGCTGGTCGCCATTTTTCTGCCTCTTCTTGGGTGAGACATTCCCACCCGCCCGTTTGCCTCAAAATGGCCCAAATAAATTCTTTAATCGATTGCAAACATGTATGCTTTGCTCATCAGGACTATTTGAAACATATTCCTAACTGGATGTGTAACAAGAAAGCATATTCTCCGAATCTGAAGCCATTGTTTTGATTCACAAGCAATGCAAGACGTCTTGGCGTGACGTCACGTAAGGGGGGCGGGACTTTCTGAAAATGCCCAATTTGCAGCTCAATTTTTTGCAGATTTTGGACACTTTAAGTCGTTTTTATTGGTGTTTTGCATTTGACTAAAAATATCATACTGTATGTTTTGGGTATTTTAGATGCTATAAAACGTTGTTCTGGTGTCAGTTAAAAAACAAAAAAGTGACGTGGGTTGTCCTTTAATCAGTGCGCTGGAACCGGCATGCAGATTTCCCCCCCTACCAAGAGTGGAAATTTTGGTCTAACTAAAAACATTAAAATATTTTAAGGCAGAGCTGGCACGACAAGTTTGTGGTTTGTCAAATACAGAATCGAGCAAATACTAAAAAAGTGAGAAAAAAGGTAGCTGTGAACCTGTCTTTCTACTGAAAAGAAATATATACTCAGCATAACAATAATACGCAAGATTTTGAATGATTTCCAAAGTTCTTTTTTCCATGGGCTTTTTTTTTAAATGCTGTTGTGCACACCCATCTTCTAGTGTGGTTAACTTTAATGAAATTCTCTCAAAACAATTTTGTTCTGGCTGACCTTTTAAAAAACACAGACTGATACAAACGTTTGGCAGCCATTGTTGTTCATCCGGTTCATGACAACACTCCTTAACAGTCAACTTCACTGCGGTGGCTAGTGTTCATCACGACCCTGGAAGACTTAAAGCTCGTACGGGGGCCTTTGACGATGATCAAACGTGGCAAAGCAGAAGTGATTAGGTCAACAAGGTATGTCAGTTCCCACTCACCCTCTGCTGAATCATCCCCCTCTAGCATTGCCAAATGTGATGCTATAAATGTTGCAATATTTAGTGGAGAACAGCAACAGGAATAGCATTTTTCAAGCATTTGACTTAAAGGACAACCGACGTCTCCGGACAAGTTGTGTCCATAATATCTGTGAGAAATGAAACTTGCTTTAAAGTGATTACGAACGACTATTATATTATATTACTATATATTATAGTAATATATTACTATGACTATATTAACTCATTCACTGCCAGACGTGCAAAAATGTATCCACTCCAGTGCCAGGGTTTTAGTCATTGTCACTCGAATTCCAGGACCCACAGGATATTGAGTTTTAAAGGACAACCGACACCTCCGCACAAGTTGTGTCCATAATTTGTAAAATCGCTTCAAATGACTTCTACTGAGCGTATTTTATAAAGATTTCACCGCATATAGCTATATTTTACGTTTTAAGACTCGTACTGAATATTCCGAAAGTCTTGTTTTTGAGTTGGTGACGAGTCCTCACGTCACGTCACGGAAGGAACGTGACCGAGAAAGCCACATTGTAGCAGTCCTTTCATCACCTCAATGCATTTTGCGGTACTTTGTTTGGTCTGAAAACTTCGAGTTGATGTCGAAATTAGAAGGAAAACACATAAATAACACGATGGTGAATCGTTGTGTGTTGCACCAAGACTTCTATTCGCTGACAAAACTTCCCAGGAGACAATTTCCATGGAGCTTTGTCGCCATCTTCTTCCTTTTTTGGGTACTGTGAGTACTAAAGAGTTTTTCACTGCATTTCTCTCCAGATGCAACAAAATGACCGGAATAAATTATTTAATCAATTGCAAACATGTATGCTTTCCTCTTCAGAACTATTTGAATCATATTCATAACTGGATGAGTAACAAGAAAGCATATTTTCAGAATCTGAAGCCATTGTTTTGATTCAGCAAGGCAAGACGTCTTGGCGTAACACCACGAACAAGGGGGCGGGACCTTCTGAAACTGGCCACTTCCGGTTTGAAATTGAAGTAGTTTTTAGACACTAAGTCATTTTGATTGGTGTTTTGCATTTGACTAAAATTACCATACTGCGTGTTTTGGGTATTTTAGATGCTATAAAACATTTTTCTGATGTCAGTTAGGAAACAAAAAAGTGATGTCGGTTTTCCTTTAAGACTACATAAACATTCAATGCAGCGTAAGAAACCATAGACTCTCTTCTTTCATCAAAAAAATAGTTAATTCCTAAATTATATGGGTCTGGAGTTATGAGATTGAAATGAGGGCAGCTGTCCAAAATACAATGCAATACATACATATTGGTTTATATAGCGCTTTAACAACAGCTGAAGTTTGAACAAAGTGCTAACATGGAAAAAAAGGAATGCTTCCCCTTGTGGAAGGATATAAACATTGCCAGGGCTATAGCCTGCGCTTTATTTAACTAATTCTGAAATGGCACTCTACGTCATAATTTCGATTCCTGAATACATTTGTGAATGGCAGTGAATGAGTTAAACATTTATAACTTACATAATATTTGTAAAAGTGAAACATTATGTTAATCATCTTTAAAAGATCTGTCGGTTCATGCAGATTTCATGAAGATCAATTCCTCTTTGAAATTACCGACAAACATAAACACTAAAATTTAAATTTCATACATTCAGGCTCATCTGAACATTGCCTTAATTTTCTATTCTGTGAAACATCACATCCATCAATTCCTTTTCTGTACCGCTCTACTTTCACAAGGGTTGTGGGGCACGCTGGAGCCGACCTATCCCAGCAGTAGTCTGAGGACATCCTGAATCTCTTGCCAGCCAATAACACCTATTTATGAACTCCACCCTACGTATTGTATCAAATGTTTTTGTTTTACTTTCAAGAGTAACGAAGCATATAATGTTCTTTTAAATGTAAGAACCAGTTTGTGTTAATTAGTTTCTCGAGACGTGCATGATTGAAGCCGTGACAAAAACCACACAAAAGCGCGTCTCGTCCAACAAATCACCCAGATTGCAGGCTCACGTGATTAAGCAATCTCAAGAGGCACGTCTTAAAAAGAACTAAAAACAAAAACGGATGTTGAGAGTCGTTGGAATAAACCACATAACCTACGCATTTTAAGTTGCATCTTTAGAAATATATTGACGAGATTCATGAAGTCGCTGTAATGCTCTATACAGCACCGCAAAATCAACCCCGACCATGTTTGACTGCAAGCACATTGTAACTTACTCAAATGACAGTGACTTTAGTCGCCTCAAGTCAGACAAACATGAATGCAGCAGTGAAAGTTAGGGTTGCTACATGCTAGCCTCGGGCAGGCTAAGCTAGCTGACGAAGTTCCCTCAAAGTTTTTTTTTCTTCCCAAATATGAATATCGCGTACAAGAATCGATTGTGGCAACACTGGTAAAACTCTAACAACTGTCACGTCCATTGTCTTGCACATACAAATCGGGAAAATAGTTGAGAAACAGCTTATTAGCTGCTCAAAAAAAGTTTTGCTAGGTTTGTGGTCAGATGTGTGAGAACTTACCAGGAAGCCGGACTCTGTTGCTAAGCTATTCCTTCTTCACGCGCTGACACTCCACTGATTGTTACGGCGCTCTTCTCCTTTCTGACTTTCCCTTTCCCTTTCGCGTCAAAGGGCACGAGTGAGAGAGTCGCCTTGACCGGGCCTCTTGCTGCGTTGCCACAACGCTTAAAAGTTTTTTGAGAGGGTTATTGTGGGGGGACAGGAGAGAAAGTGCTGCCGCCGCCGTTCCTGCGTCAGTGAAGTTGTGCAAGGCAGGCATGCACCCTGTCCGCTAGGCCTGCCAGCAGCAGTCAAACTCCTGGCCCGAGTGCCACCAATGTAAACAAGGTAGCATTCTCGGAGAGCTGTCAAATACCGCGAGACTCCGCTAATCTCGAGTGTCTCGATATTTTATTGTATTTTATTGTCAATAAAATACCAGCAAACAACGTCTTTATTTACTGTCTATAGTTCTTTCACAACAGAATAAATGATAACAAAGCGCCTTTTATTTCCTCTCATTACTTCCTTGACATACAGGTTTGTTTTTTGTACTTTTTTTACCCAGCTAACAAGCATTCCATACAGTATCGAGGAGGTTTCTTCAGCCGTCATCTGTGCTTTATCAACATCGCAGGGATAATACTAGTGTGCCTCAATCTGCAGTACATATGCAACTAAAAGCTAGCAACCACTCATTTGACGACAATGAGGTTAAAATCTTAGCAAAAGAAAATAGATAGTTTGAAAGGGGAGTAAAAGAAGCTATTTTTATAAAACAGCAAACCCCTTCACTCAATCGCCATGGTGGTGTGAGGTTCAATTTGGATCGTTCCTACAACCGATTTCTTAGGCAACATAGGCTTAGTTATGCTGATGAGGTGATACCAGATCAAATGGGGCAATCAGGCCAGTCGTAGACCCTATACTCGGGCAGGGCAATAGAAGTAATCAGTGTAGTCCTCAGGGAGTAGTCCTCTGCTCCCCCCAACCTGGGAGCAGGGACCAATCATAGCAGAGTCTGGCACCGCCACGTCTGGACAGTAGGGATATTCAGTATATAAGGCCAAAACTACCAGCAAAAGAGTTTAGTTCGCTGACGAAGCCTCTGGGATAAGAAGCGAAACATCCGACACCTTCAAAGAAGTACAGATGATGGCTAAAGAAACCTTCTCATCGATGGACCACTCCTGTACGAATGAGATCTTACAAAGACGTATTCCATACAGTACTTTCAAAGTAAATACATTCACACAGTCAGGCCTTCCTAGATGGCATTTACCGGTACATCTTCTTCTTTTCCTTTCGGCTTTTCCCTTCAGCGGTCACCACAACGAATCAGTGTCCTCCATCTTCAGAGGTTTGATCTGCATGTTTGTTTTGGCCAAGCTTTTACGTTGGATGCTCTCCCGGACACAACCCTCTGTATTTCAGCAACTCTATGAACTTAATGAAAATGCTCGATAAAAAGGCAATGACAGCAAGGATAATAAGACATGTCGATAGTACAATAAAGTAAAACTACTCACCATTTGATGACATTAATAATAATAATAAAAAAAAATAATAATAATAATAATAATAATAATAATACACTTCATTTCTAAGCACCTATCAAGGTCACTTTACAGTCACAGGATAGTTTTTGTCCGTGGGTGAGCAGCGGCAGCCACACGCGCCAGCGTTCACTCAACCCTGAAGTAACTCAAATAGATAGCAAGCTAGCTAGCTAACTAGGGAATAGATCACTAATAGCCAGTGAATAGAAAACCCTTAGCCAGTGAATAGATAGCTAATAGCTAGCGAATAGATAGCTAATAGCTATTCGCTAGCAAATAGATTTGACAATAAAGCTGAGTTTGACTTTGACTTGTAGATAGCCATTAGCCAGTGAATAGATAGCTATTAGCCAGCAAATAGATAGCTATTAGCTAGCGACATTGCTCTGATCTTATACCATGAAATGGGCATCTCTTTTCTTACATTTCATCACGAACAGAACTTCAAAGTCATTTCAGAAAGCCTCAGAAACTCACGCCACTAATATGAGTAGACAGACAATACAATACAATACAATATAACACAATACAATACAATACAATACAATACAATACAATACAATACAAGACAATACATCCAAATTTATGTAGCGCTTTCACAACAGCTGCAGCTATAACAAGGCGCTTCACATCATAGTCAACACAAAGCAAAATAATAAACACAACAGGAACATAAAAACATGGACAGTTGTGCAATCCGAAACGACTTTCTCCATGTACTCTAAGCCATCATACAAATCATCTCAAAAACAAAATGAGATTTTTATTTCTTCAAAACATTCTACCCCAAAATGTGTAACATTTTATATTGTGAACAGGAGTGATTATCCGTCACAACTGTGTCGTTGTCGAATCAATAGGGTAACGGATGAGAACACACACAGTGACTGAATATCCATTCTGTCTTACATTCCGCGGCTGTATGCTAAGTACAGTGATGCCTCAGTTTACGAACGTTAAATTTATGAACATTTTACCTTGGCATACGAACATTACCTTGACATCTGAATTTTTTTCGTACACGGAGCTGCCTCAATGAGTGATGTGTCGTTCGCGAACGAGCCCCTTCTTCTAACAACAAAATGGCAGCCCACTGTTTTTGTCCTCTATTCCCTACCCCCAGTCTTCGGTTAAAGCCACGTGATTGGTCAAGAACGCAGCAGTGAGGGGATGTGGTTTAAACATTAAAGAGACAGGCAGACGACAGTGAGAGAGTTTCAACTTTGAGAGTGTAGACTGCAAGGTTAAAATATCCCATCAATCAGGCTCCACAAACAACCCGCACAAGCCATCTGTACACTTGATGGATAAAGCCCAATCAACCAAGCTAAACAGAACACAATTGATGAGGAACTAGATAAAATTATCACAAAGAAAGCACCTCCAAGGGATCATACCTCAAGACGGTGAAAGAAGAAGGTTACATTCCTCATCAAGTGTTTCATGCTGAAGAAACCGGCCACTCCATTCCATCTAGTCATCAATGACCATCACAAAGGTAAAAAAAATGACTTTATTTTACAGTACAGTTTATTTCTTTCATTATAATACCATAGCACATTTATTCCATATAAAATAAGGTATAATTTGTGTAGTTTTAAGGCTTAGAAAATTAGAAAGTAGATAATTATGTTTTATGGGGACCTGGGAACGGATTCTTCTCATTTCAATGGTTTCCTATGGGAAATTAATTTTTGGGATACACGCTTTTCGCCTTACACATTCTGTCTGGGAACCAATTAAGTTTGGAAGCCAAGGTATCACTGTATTCCCAACACTGTGTGTAATTAGGAAAATCGTGAGGACATATTGACAAAAACGGGCGTGCAAATTGGAGACTTGCATGTGGAACTGATCATCTTGCAAGACTTTGATAAAAGCTTGCTGCGCTCAGTCATTTCATGCTGACAAATTCCAAATACTCGTGAGCCACTGGAAACACATCCAACTTGCCATCCGCATTGTTAATAATCAACAAGTTAGGTGGGATGTTGTTTTTTTTCCTCTATATAGTGAGACCTCAACTTACAAACACCTTATCTTACAAACCCTTCGTCTTACAAACGTCAAATTTATGAAAATTAAACCTTATAATAAGCACTATTTTCATAATACACACCCACCACGGCTGGCGGAGTGATCTTCGGCGGAAGCACAAGACCGAACAGCACCAGAGGTTAAGTTACCAACAGTCCTTATGAACCAGAATCAGAATCAGAATCAGAATCATCTTTATTGCCAAGTATGTAGGACACACAAGGAATTTGTTTCCGGTAGAACACGCTGCACTAGTATCGTCATCAAAAAAACTGCTAAGTGGCACTATACAGTTCCATTTTGGCTACTGTTGAAAGAGTTCAAAGAGTTAATGGCTTGGGGGAAGAAGCTATTTAAATGTCTGCTGGATTTGGTGCGCATGGATCGGTAGCGCCTGCCTGAGGGGAGTAGCTGGAAAAGGTGGTGGGCAGGGTGCGGAGGGTCCAGTAGGATTTTCCGCGCCCTAGTTTGGATTCTTGCAGTGTGCAAGTCCTTGAGAGTGGGTAGGGCGGTGCCAATGATTTTTTCCGCCATCCTAACTGTCCGTTGAAGTCGGATTTGTGGCGGCCC